>NC_092255.1:15020562-15033062 GCF_036320965.1 Panulirus ornatus
GAGAGAGAGAGAGAGAGAGAGAGAGAGAGAGAGAGAGAGAGAGAGAGAGAGAGAGAGAGAGAGAGAGAGACTAGACAGGCTGGTAGATAGATAGATAGATAGATAGATAGATAGAGAGAGAGAGAGAGAGAGAGAGAGAGAGAGAGAGAGAGAGAGAGAGAGAGAGAGACCAGACAGGCTGGTAGATAGAGAGAGAGAGACCAGACAGGCTGGTAGATAGAGAGAGAGAGAGACATATAGATTCAAAGACACTTAAAATAGACAGACATATAAACACACAGACAGACAAACAGACAGAGGGGAAAAACAAAATAATATGGATGTGTTGATGATGATGATGGTTGTGATGGTGAAGATGATGATGATGAAGATGATGATGATGATGATGATGATGATGATGATGATGATGAAGATGATGATCCGGGCACACAAGCAATGGCAGAGGAATGCTGATCCTGGGGTCGCGCATCACTATACTCACATGTTGGTCTACCTCAAATCTCTCCCTCGCACAGAGCTGACTGGTTCCCCTGCCGCCAGATCACCACACCGTCCGTAGTCTAACAGGCCGTCGTGACAAATCACCAAGGCAATGACGCCCCCTCCCTCCCCCCAAAAAAAATATGAATACAAAAAAAAAATACAATTGTGCAATCTTCATAGATTCCCAATTAGTTGATTGGGACGTGCAGGAAGGTCTAACTACATTTCTAATAAAACTGTATGTGGCAGTAGTGCTCCCGCCTACCACGCAGGGGTCCCGGGTTCGATCCTGGCTGTTGGAGGTTTGTATGTTATATGGAAGTGCGCGTTCATATGCACTATATTCCAGTATGTATATATTATTCAAACTTGCTGCCTTCATCTATTCCCGTCGCTACTCCGCCACAAAGGGTAAGGCCATTGTGCCTTAAATAACAGAGTGTGGCAACAATTCCAGAGAGAGCCTTGTGGGTGGGGTCAAAAGGTCGTCAGAATGGTTCAAAGGTCATCAGAATAGGTCAAAGGCTTCAGGTGGTCGTTTCGTGTGTGGTAGACAGCGGTAGGAGTTCTCTACCATACAGTGGTAAAATGGTATTACATCTCTACCATACAGTGGTAACATGGTAGTTTGGCAGTGGTACTACATCTCTACCATACAGTGGTAGCATGGTACTTTAGCAGTGGTACTACATCTCTACCATACAGTGGTAGCATGGTACTTTAGCAGTGGGACTACATCTCTACCATACAGTGGTAGCATGGTACTTTGGCAGTGGGACTACATCTCTACCATACAGTGGTAGCATGGTACTTTGGCAGTGGGACTACATCTCTACCATACAGTGGTAGCATGGTACTTTGGCAGTGGTACTACATCTCTACCATACAGTGGTGCATGGTACTTTGGCAGTGGTACTACATCTCTACCATACAGTGGTAACATGGTACTTTGGCAGTGGTACTACATCTCTACCATACAGTGGTAGCATGGTACTTTGGCAGTGGTACTACATCTCTACCATACAGTGGTAGCATGGTACTTTGGCAGTGGGACTACATCTCTACCATACAGTGGTAGCATGGTACTTTGGCAGTGGTACTACATCTCTACCATACAGTGGTAGCATGGTACTTTGGCAGTGGTACTACATCTCTACCATACAGTGGTAGCATGGTACTTTGGCAGTGGGACTACATCTCTACCATACAGTGGTAGCATGGTACTTTAGCAGTGGTACTACATCTCTACCATACAGCGGTGACATGGTCCTTTGGCTGTGGTACTACATCTCTACCATACAGTGGTAGCATGGTACTTTGGCAGTGGTACTACATCTCTACCACACAGTGGTGACATGGTACTTTGGTAGTGGTACTACATCTCTACCATACAGTGGTAGCACGGTACTTTGGCAGTGGTACTACATCACTACCACACAGTGGTGACATGGTATTAGACAGTGGCAGCACTTCCTACCATATTCTGGCTATGGTACTGGACAATGGTAGCAGCTCCCTACCATACACACCCACCCTACATAACTGCAAGCCAGCTCATTAACGATGAAGCAACGTCCATAGCGAATCAAAAAATCTACAAAAAAAAAAAAAAAATTGAAATCATCCATTTTTTTTTTTCCCCTTTTTAAATAGTGATGCCTGAGCGACGTTTTCTATGCCTGTCTCTTGGTCAGGACTATGACTATTTTATGAGGGGGGGGGGGGGGGGGTCACCCCACCATTAACTTGGTATAGAACAAAAGAAATTGAAATTTAACGATCAATTCACTGAATTTCCTACTTTCATCGCGCAGTGTTGGGTCATCGGTTTCAAATCGACGTGGTCTGGGGTCCGAGCCCTTCGTCATCATGTCACGGAAAAAAAAAAAAAAAAATGAGTTGATTTCGAACAAAAAAGAAAAAAAAACGAAAAAAAACTTACACAAGACGAAATATTTTGATCACATGACACAAAACGTAGAGATGTGATATACCAAAATTTTGACCTTGTATTGATAAAGTTGACCACACAGCAAACTGGTTGATCATACAAACAATAATCTTGATGAAATACCACGGAATAAGGTTGATCATATAATAAAGTTGATCACTGATATATAAAGCTGATCATATAATAAAGTTGATCACTAAGTTACAGAGTTGATCATATACAGTTGATCACTAAGATATAAAGTTGATCATAAAATAAAGTTGATCACTATAATATAAAGCTGAATATATAATAGAGTTGATCACTAACATATAAAGCTGATCATATAATAAAGTTGATCACTAAGATATAAAGTTGATCACTAAGTTACAAAGTTGATCATATAATAAAGTTGATCACTGATAGAAAGCTGATCATATAATAAAGTTGATCACTAAGTTACAAAGTTGATCATATAATAAAGTTGATCACTAAGATATAAAGCTGATCATATAATAAAGTTGATCACTAAGATATAAAGCTGATCATATAATAAAGTTGATCACTAAGTTACAAAGTTGATCATATAATAAGGTTGATCACATGATATTACAGTTAGATATCATCCAAACGTTGATCACACAACAACAAGTTAATTACAGAATAAATTGATCACATAAGTTACTTACATAATAAATTGATCACATAACAATTACATTATAAAGTTGATCACAAAATGAAGAGGTTAATCACACAGTAATAAAGTTGATCACGTTATGAATTCGATTACATCAATAAAACTTCCATTTATATATATATATATATATATATATATATATATATATATATATATATATATATATATATATATATATATACATAAGTTGACCACAGAAACTGATACATTTCTAGGGACATACAAGGTCAGAGAGAGAGAGAGAGAGAGAGAGAGAGAGTTCACCTCAAATCTGGTATATTCACATGATAATGGCTTCTCTCGCTATACCTCAGAATATGTTCCTTTGACATTCTGCCAACATATCCCATCTAAGGGGAATCAAAAATGAGCATCGCATTACAAGCTTGAATTCTAAAGAGCAACCTCAGTTCCCGGATTCAGCTCCAGGTTAGAGGAGGACCAGATTAGACACATGCTAAATGAATACAAAGGAATTCGAACAAGAACAGATACCCTGCTAGACACCGTCATGGACAGAGTCACTCGCAACAGTGACACACACACACACACAAACAGAACATCTCACTGGAAACACGCCAGCTCTCTCTCTCTCTCTCTCTCTCTCTCTCTCTCTCTCTCTCTCTCTCTCTCTCTCTCTCTCTCTCTCTCCACCACCACGGAGACTTCACCTCCTCCAACACACCAGGTCTCTCTCCAACGCCGACACCACCACCTTCCCCCTTCCCCGTCTTGACTCTAGCGAGACACACCCCCGGCGCCTGAAGACGAACCCCTCTCTATAACATACAACACTCGATCCTTGGAAAAGAAAAAAGGAGAGAGAGAGAGAGAGAGAGAGAGAGAGAGAGAGAGAGAGAGAGAGAGAGAGAGAGAGAGAGGAAGGATCGGGACTTGCCAACCACTTCAGTGATTGGTTAGTGGAGCCCAGGGAGGCATCTGGTAGTAGACTTGTTTCTTTTATTTCCCAGGCGAGCCTCCGCAGCCAACTACCGCTGCTTGGACGCGGTGCTTCTGCACCTCGAGAGACAAGGCACTCCTTCCCTCCTTCCCCCAGGCGGGTGGGGGCGTCCTCTGGAAATTCCATTTGCGAAAGGGGAATGGATGCGACAGTGGGCGCCTGGCACCTCCAGGATTGATCATGTCTTCAGGAAGAATGCCATGAGGTACAAGAGCTCTTGGTATCACCTCTTGGGAGCTCTGGAATAAGTTGTGTGTGTGTGTGTGTGTGTGTGTGTGTGTGTGTGTGTGTGTGTGTGTGTGTGTGTGTGTGTGTGTGTGTTTGTGTGTGTGTGTGTGTGTGTGTGTGTGTGTGTGACCTTTTCTCTCTTTGCCAAAGAGCTTGTGGCTCCTGTCCCGGTAAAAAAGAAAAAAAAAAGTCCTCCCCGAAGACAAAAAAGGAACTCCCCGAAGGCAAAAACCTTAAAAAAAAACCCGTTCCGGGAAGATAAGGATATGGAGTCTCTACCATAGGAAGGTAAATAGATACAGTTAAAAGCAAAGCCTGGACCCCACGTCGGCCGCTGGGTGGACGGAACCTGGTCCCCAGCTGGTGTGTGTTGAGCGTCCAGCTTCACCCCTGAAGTACGTAATACGAGATCATTTCAACAACCGCCCTTGTCCCAGGATCAAAGATAAGAATTCCTCCGAAAAATGACAGCTAGGAAAACACACACACACACACACACACACACACACACACACACAACAGCTGAAGAGACTGAGAAAACCAGAACGATAATTTGTGATATGCCCAACAGATGTATTGTGGAAGGTAACACTCACCTCTGTCCGTCGGGGCCTCAATTTCACGATTCCTGGGGAAAAAAGAAGAAAAAGGACAATATGAATAACACTCTGCAGCTAATATAACGCGCAAGTTTGGAGTTATGTATTGAAACATGAGTCGACTTCTTATACACAGGATGCTTCAGAAATGTTTTGACATGTGACTGCAACAATACTCATAGAAATGTGCCTAAGGACCTGGAAAAGATTACAAGAATGTGTTGACAGAGATGGTGGAGACAGGAGGAGGCTGTCTGAAGACATAATATCGGAGGGCCTGTGTTCGACTTTAAATAAAAGTACTTCCACAGCAGTGTTAAAATATCTTTTGAAGCATCCTTTATCATGAACCTCATAGCAACTCCTGGAGGAGTTTCTAGGAAAGTGTACTATAGTGCTATTTACGTGTTATCAGTTGTGTGGTGTGAGATGGAAGGAGTGATGTGTCTGTGGACGTCAATGCCGGCAACGAATATGTATGTGAGGGAGACAGAAAAGACATAGAAACCCGGGCTAAGGGTGGGAAAGGGGAAGGGAAACGTGAAAGACTCTGTCGTGGTGGCTCACAAAGCCGCTCTCACTAACCCTCCCTAAACCTAATCGTATAATGGTTCCGCGTCATCACCACAACACTCCTACGTCAGGAGGGCCGTGCCTCCCTGGGCGGCTGGTGTCACGATCTCCCACCATTGTTAACCAACCTCGACTGACGATTAAGACAAAGACAAAAATATGATTTAATGAAAGCTTATGCTGCGGGCCTCTACTAATCTGGCACTACACTCGTTTCCTCTCTCTCATAAAGACGACTGACCACGAAGCCGCCAGCGGGGATGGCCTTGTCGAGATGAAGAACACGCATGGTCGGGTCGGACGATCTCCCGATGTTGTAGAAGCTCCGTATCTTGCGGAGGACCGCTGTCGCATGCGTGCCACAGTGCGGGAGGTGTGCTACAGGGGCGTGGCGGCGAGTATGGGGTAACCCTCCGAGAGGGTGTCTGGACGTTTGGGGGAAAAGAGCCCTGCACTGCCATCTGGAAACACCCGCCGGACGTGAGGGCAATAACGAACCCGTCCTTTTATTACACCACCACAACCTCTCTCTCTCTCTCTCTCTCTCTCTCTCTCTCTCTCTCTCTCTCTCTCTCTCTCTCTCTCTCTCTCTCTCTCTCTCTCTCTCTCTCTCTCTCTCGCTATCAACACTTTGTCTTACGTGAACGCAGAGAGAGAACACAGGGTCACGGCATGGATCTAGAACAAACATGTTAGAATGAAAACGACCTGACGAGGAAGCAGACCGTTCTGTAATTAGTGGTAACTAATTACCTTCATTAAGAATAATAAAGTGTGTTAACAACGTCTTGATTTATGACATTTGCTTACCAATTTCTGATATCATCTTTTCCCTGAAGCATTGTTCCGTTCTTCGCTGTTCATTGGGAAATGAAAAATTTGTTGTTGTTGAATACTGACATTTTTTTGTTCTAGTGTATAACAAAATGTTCTGCTGTCACCTACAGATCCTGAAACGTCTGTACGTGACTCTCTGTACGTGGTTGTCCCCTTGTTATCATATCTAAGCCTATTTCTTTATATATCTATATACATTATATTTATATATATATATATATATATATATATATATATATATATATATATATATTATATATATATATATATATATATATATATATATATTTTTTTTTTTTTTTTGCTTTGTCGCTGTCTCCCGCGTTTGCGAGGTAGCGCAAGGAAACAGACGAAAGAAATGGCCCAACCCACCCCCATACACATGTATATACATACGCCCACACACGCAAATATACATACCTATAAAGATTTCCATGGTTTACCCCAGACGCGTCACATGCCCTGATTCAATCCACTGACAGAACATCAACCCCGATATACCACATCGATCCAATTCACTCTATTCCTTGCCCTCCTTTCACCCTCCTGCATGTTCAGGCCCCGATCACACAAAATCTTTTTCACTCCATCTTTCCACCTCCAATTTGGCTTCCCACTTCTCCTCGTTCCCTCCACCTCCGACACATATATCTTCTTGGTCAATCTTCCTCACTC
This sequence comes from Panulirus ornatus, assembly GCF_036320965.1. NCBI lineage: Eukaryota > Metazoa > Arthropoda > Malacostraca > Decapoda > Palinuridae > Panulirus > Panulirus ornatus. The sequence goes on from NC_092255.1 coordinate 15,027,546, forward strand.
ATTCTCTCCATGTGCCCAAACCATTTCAAAACACCCTCTTCTGCTCTCTCAACCACGCTCTTTTTATTTCCACACATCTCTCTTACCCTTACGTTACTTACTCGATCAAACCACCTCACACCACACAATGTTCTCAAACATCTCATTTCCAGCACATCCATCCTCCTGCGCACAACTCTATCCATAGCCCACGCCTCGCAACCATACAACATTGTTGGAACCACTATTCCTTCAAACATACCCATTTTTGCTTTCCGAGATAATGTTCTCGACTTCCACACATTCTTCAAGGCTCCCAGGATTTTCGCCCCCTCCCCCACCCTATGATCCACTTCCGCTTCCATGGTTCCATCCGCTGCCAGATCCACTCCCAGATATCTAAAACACTTTACTTCCTCCAGTTTTTCTCCATTCAAACTTACCTCCCAATTGACTTGACCCTCAACCCTACTGTACCTAATAACCTTGCTCTTATTCACATTTACTCTTAACTTTCTTCTTTCATACACTTTACCAAACTCAGTCACCAGCTTCTGCAGTTTCTCACATGAATCAGCCACCAGCGCTGTATCATCAGCGAACAACAACTGACTCACTTCCCAAGCTCTCTCATCCCCAACAGACTTAATACTTGCCCCTCTTTCCAAAACTCTTGCATTCACCTCCCTAACAACCCCATCCATAAAAAAATTAAACAACCATGGAGACATCACACACACCTGCCGCAAACCAACATTCACTGAGAACCAATCACTTTCCTCTCTTCCTACACGTACACATGCCTTACATCCTCGATAAAAACTTTTCACTGCTTCTAACAACTTGCCTCCCACACCATATATTCTTAATACCTTCCACAGAGCATCTCTATCAACTCTATCATATGCCTTCTCCAGATCCATAAATGCTACATATAAATCCATTTGCTTTTCTAAGTATTTCTCACATACATTCTTCAAAGCAAACACCTGATCCACACATCCTCTACCACTTCTGAAACCACACTGCTCTTCCTCAATCTGATGCTCTGTACATGCCTTCACCCTCTCAATCAATACCCTCCCATATAATTTACCAGGAATACTCAACAAACTTATACCTCTGTAATTTGAGCACTCACTCTTATCCCCTTTGCCTTTGTACAATGGCACTATGCACGCATTCCGCCAATCCTCAGGCACCTCACCATGAGTCATACATACATTAAATAGCCTTACCAACCAGTCAATAATACAGTCACCCCCTTTTTTAATAAATTCCACTGCAATACCATCCAAACCTACTGCCTTGCCGGCTTTCATATATATATATATATATATATATATATATATATATATATATATATATATATATATATATATATATATATATATATATATATATATATTCCTATGAGTCCGCGGGAAAATGAAGCACGATAAGCTCCTAAGTGCAGTTTCGTGTAATGATCATATCATCAGGGAAGATACAAGAAAAAAATATAACTCATGTTCCCTGTGGACTCACAGGAATATATATATATATATATATATATATATATATATATATATATATATATATATATATATATATATATATATATTCTAATATCTCTCGATACATCTAAATCTATTTCTCGTTTTCTAACCCGAACATACTGAAAAGAAAGTAAATCACTTCCAAACTTACGAAGTCGTGGCTGACCAGATTTTGCACCACATGAAAAGAAAAAAAGACGAAAAAATAAACACGAAAGCATTGCAGGCAAAAGCTTGGGGATTACATGTTAATCCCCCCTTGGCTGCCAAATACACCATGGGACTACGGGTACGGCTAATCCAAAAATAATCCCTTAAGACATCGAGCCAGCAATGCTTAAGGCGGTATAGCGACTTAAATGGCGATTATAATATTCAAAGTCAGCGAGTGCATTAATCATTCCTCTCATATTCCCCCAAGGCGAATCTTCGTTAATGTAATCTACGAATATTCGATTATCTCCACAGAAAATGGAGAACCCGATTCCTACAACGAAGAAGCGAGAGTGTTTTTGGAAAGACTTTGAAGGTCAAAGTATTGTGTGAAATAACACTTTTCGAGTTTTGAGTGACGTCTGAGCAAGAGGGAAATGTCATACTCACAGCAAACACATTGATAAAACATTGATAAAACAGTCAAGTGCATACAACTCACAAAAATCACTTAAATAAGTATCCGTCCAATTTTTAGAACTCGCAAAAAATCACTTAAATTCATATACGTAAACATTTTAGAACACACAAAAATCACTTAGATACATATACGTAAAATTCTAGAACTCGCAAAACTCACACAAATCACATAAATAAATATACGTAAAATTTTTAATACTCACAAAAATTACGTAAAATCTTAGAACTCACTCAAATCACTTAAAAAACATATGTAAAAAAAATCTAGAACTCACAATAATAACAATTCATATGCGCAAAATCTTAGAACTCACAAAAATCACGAATTCATATACGCAAAATATTAGAACTCACAAAAATCACTTAAATTCATATACGTAATTATCTTCTCACAAAAATCACTTAAATTCATATACGTAAAATCTTAGAGCTCACAAAAATCACTTAGATTCACAAACGTAAAAATCTTAGAACTCACAAAAATCACTTAGATTCACAAACGTAAAAATCTTAGAACTCACAAAAATCACTTAAATTCACAAAAGTAAAAATCTTAGAACTCACAAAAATCACTTAAATTCACAAAAGTAAAAATCTTAGAACTCACAAAAATCACTTAAATTCATATACGTAAATATCTTAGAACTCACAAAAATCACTTGAATTCATATACGTAAAATCTTAGAACTCACAAAAATCACTTAGATTCACAAACGTAAAAATCTTAGAACTCACTAAAATCACTTAGATTCATATACGTAATTATCTTCTCACAAAAATCACTTAAATTCATATACGTAAAATCTTAGAACTCACAAAAATCACTTAGATTCACAAACGTAAAAATCTTAAGAGCAGCTCACAATAAAAAAAAAATCACTTAAATAACTATACGTCAAAATTCTGATCATCTCATTTCTCAAAGTTCTCCTTGAGAATAACCACAGCTGATTGCCATACTACGAAACCCTGTGGGATCTGATACCATCCGGGGACTCCCCCTTTTCTCTATAGATGGGATGAGAACGCGAGTCTTCCACCAGTACACCTTCAGTCCTAACAGGCTTAGGCTTGTTAGGGAGATCAGAACCGGTGTGTTGAGGATCGCCGTACGATCTAGTGCCACATTACCCCCAAGTATACTCAAAAGAAAAGAGATTGGATTCCCTGTCAATCAATGCCCCGATGTCGGAAGAAGAGGCGAATATCGGGGGAGAGAGAGAGAGAGAGAGAGAGAGAGAGAGAGAGAGAGAGAGAGAGAGAGAGAGAGAGAGAGAGAGAGAGAGAGAGACGATCATAGGGGAAGAGACGAATATTGGGGAAGAGACGAGTGTTGGGGAAGAGCGACGAATATCGGGGAAGAGACGAATATCGGGGAAGAGACGAATATTGGGGAAGAGACGAGTATTGGGGAAGAGCGACGAATATCGGGGAAGAGAGACGAATATCGGGGAAGAGACGAATATCGGGGAAGAGACGAATATTGGGGAAGAGACGAGTGTTGGGGAAGAGCGACGAATATCGGGGAAGAGAGACGAATATCGGGGAAGAGACGAATATCGGGAGAGACGTATATCGGGGAAGAGACGAATATCGGGAAAGAGACGTATATCGGGGAAGAGAGACGAGCGCTGGGAAAGAGCGACGAATATCGGGGAAGAGACGAATATTTCTTTTTAAAGAACGTTTCCTTTGCCTTTGGTGCTTAAGCCATTATGTACAGCACAAACTGAGGGTACGTGGTGAATATCAAGGGTACGTAGTGAATATTAAGGGTACGTGGTGAATATCAAGGGTACGTAGTGAATATTAAGGGTACGTGGTGAATATCAAGGGTACGTAGTGAATATTAAGGGTACGTGGTGAATATCAAGGGTATGTAGTGAATATTAAGGGTACGTGGTGAATATCAAGGGTACGTAGTGAATATTAAGGGTACGTGGTGAATATCAAGGGTACGTAGTGAATATTAAGGGTACGTGGTGAATATCAAGGGTATGTAGTGAATATTAAGGGTACGTGGTGAATATCAAGGGTATGTAGTGAATATTAAGGGTACGTGGTGAATATCAAGGGTACGTGGTGAATATTAAGGGTACGTGGTGAATATTAAGGGTACGTGGTGAATATTAAGGGTACGCGGTGAATATTAAGGGCACGTGGTGAATATTAAAGGTACGTGGTGAATATTAAGGGTACGTGGTGAATATTAAGGGTACGCGGTGAATATCAAGGGCACGTGGTGAATATTAAAGGTACGTGGTGAATATTAAGGGTACGTGGTGAATATTAAGGGTACATGGTGAATATTAAGGGCACGTGGTGAATATTAAGGGCACGTGGTGAATATCAAGGGTACGTGGTGAATATCAAGGGTACGTGGTGAATATCAAGGGTACGTGGTGAATATTTTAGGGGACGTGGTGAATATTGAGGGTACGTGGTGAATATTTTAGGGGACGTGGTGAATATCAAGGGTACGTGGTGAATATTAAGGGTACGTGGTGAATATCAAGGGTACGTAGTGAATATTAAGGGTACGTGGTGAATATCAAGGGTACATAGTGAATATTGAGGGTACGTGGTGAATATCAAGGGTACGTAGTGAATATTAAGGGTACGTGGTGAATATCAAGGGTACGTGGTGAATATTAAAGGTACGTGGTGAATATTAAGGGTACGTGGTGAATATTAAGGGTACATGGTGAATATCAAGGGTACGTGGTGAATATCAAGGGTACGTGGTGAATATTTTAGGGGACGTGGTGAATATTGAGGGTACGTGGTGAATATTTTAGGGGACGTGGTGAATATCAAGGGTACGTGGTGAATATCAAGGGTACGTGGTGAATATCAAGGGTACGTGGTGAATATTAAGGGTACGTGGTGAAGAGTTTGGGTACATGATGAATATTAAGGGTACGTGGTGAATATTAAGGATGTTTGATGACTAACTGGTAATTTTCATTTCTCATTCTTACTAATCTCTTTTTTTTTCTTCTTATTCTAACAAAATATACGAATGGGAAGCAGTCCCAGGCTCGGTCTCTACCTGTAGAGACAGTGGGTCTGGTACAGCTTCGACCAGATGCGTCCCAGGCTCTGTCTCTACCCGTCGACACAGTGGGCCCCTGTACAGCTTCGACCAAATGCGTCTCAGGCTCTGTCTCTACCCGTCGACACAGTGGACCCCTGTACAGCTTCGACCAGATGCGTCCCAGGCTCTGTCTCTACCTGTAGAGACAGTGGGTCTGGTACAGCTTCGACCAGGTGCGTCCCAGGCTCTGTCCCTACCCGTCTAGATGGAGGAGTCGGTATAGCTTCGACCAGGTGTGTCCCAGGCTCTGTCTCTACCCGTCGACACAGG
>NC_092255.1:15038062-15095562 GCF_036320965.1 Panulirus ornatus
CATCATACAGTCGTGTTGAGATCATGTAAAGGCTGTGCTTAGGGCAAGTGTATCGTCTGTGTGCGACGCCTCATGTCTGTGTATGAGAGAGAGAGAGAGAGAGAGAGAGAGAGAGAGAGAGAGAGAGAGAGAGAGAGAGAGAGAGAGAGAGAGAGAGAGAGAGAAGGGGTTTTGTGTGTGTGTGTGTGTGTGTGTGTGTGTGTGTGTGTGTGTGTGTGTGTGTGTGTGTGTGTGTGGGCCACTATGAGACAGGCAGTGTGGCAGCTGTGAGGCCGGTGTGTGTGTGAATGACGGCTGTGGAGTGGAGGAGGGAAACACCAGCGGGGGTGGTGGTTCCTCCTCCCGGGTTATTGGGATCCCGGCGTGATCTAAGCCCAAATGAGCCATGGTTTAAGTGATCCAATCTAGTGGCGCCTCTCCAGCTGATTAATTAAACTCCCTGTGCCTACGTGTGGTCTGGGAGGAAACCACCCCCCCCCCCTTCCCCTCCACACCTCCGGGCCTGATAGATAGATACACCGCCACTCTTCGCTACGATTACAGCCAGCTACCAAGGCATAAACCTGCTCCCTGTGTATGTTAACCCACCCTCATCATCATCCCCCTCTCCCTAAAACACTCCCTTAAAAGATTCAACCAGCCAGATAATAAAGTTACCATTCTAAAGAGCCCTCCCTTTAGAAATAAAAAAGTTTACCATCCTCCCCTTTAATTAAAGATCTAACCACACTGTAAAGAAAAACGGGTACATTCACAGTCATGAGTTCAGTCAACAGATCCCTTGTCGAAGTGTACAGTCAGTCAGACCACCTGTTTTCAAAACGTTCAGTCAGTCAGACCATCTGTTATCAAAACGTACATTAAGTCAGTCAGACCATCTGTTATCAAAACGTACAGTCAGTCAGACCATCTGTTATCAAAACGTACAGTCAGTCAGTCAGACCATCTGTTATGAAAACGTACAGTCAGTCAGTCAGACCATCCGTTATCAAAACGTACATTCAGTCAGTCAGTCAGACCATCTGTTATCAAAACGTACAGTCAGTCAGACCATCTGTTATCAAAACGTAGAGTCAGTTAGTCAGACCATCTGTCATCAAAACGTACAGTCAGTCAGACCATCTTTTATCAAAACGTAGAGTCAGTTAGTCAGACCATCTGTCATCAAAACGTACAGTCAGTCAGACCATCTGTTATCAAGACGTAGTCAGTCAGACCATCTGTCATCAAAACGTACAGTCAGTCCGTTTATAATCTGGGCTTCCCCTTCCCCCAAGGTCTTCATCTATTGGGTTGTGAACGAAGGGGAAAATCCGCATATATATGAGGGTAAGATTTCAATTAATCCATCTGGTAAGGGCTGAAACAACGAAAGAAAAAAAAAGGAGTTCGATGCTGTGATGTGTTTTTTTTAGACCAACATATATGCAGATCCATTTTCCACGTATCCAGAATGTACATGAGGAGCGTAAATCAAATTAATGACTGAAAATTTGCATAAAAGGCAAGCACGTCGCAGGACGGCTTAACCTATGAAGTTAGACGGTACGATCCTTAAGCACGGCGCTAGGGTCTTATAGCACGAGGGTATGATGAAGGCGTGACCTCTGACCTGACACTAATCAGGTCAGGGGTCAGGCCATTTCACCTAGGAATTACTATGCTTTCCTGCTCAGGGATAGTACCACTATGCTCAAGGATCGTACCGTCGTGTTCAAGGATCGTACCGTCGTGCTCAAGGGTTAAACGCGCGCGCGCGAGGTAGCGCTAGGAAAAGACAGCAAAGGCCACATTCGTTCACACTCAGTCTCTAGCGGTCATGTGTGATAATGCACCGAAACCACAGCTCCCTTTCCACATCCAGGCCCCACAAAACTTTCCATGGTTTACCCCAGACGCTTCACAGGCCCTGGTTCAATCCATTGACAGCACGTCGACTCCGGTATACCACATCGTTCCAATTCACTTTGTTCCTTGCATTCCTTTCACCCTCCTTCATTTTCAGGTCCCGATCGCTCAAAATCTTTTTCATTCCATCCTTCCACCTCCAATTTGGTCTCACTTCCCCTTGTTCCCTCCACCTCTGACACATATATCCTCTTCGTCAATCTTTCCTCACTCATTCTATCCATGTGACTAAACCATTTCAATACACCCTCTTCTGCTCTCTCAACCACACTCTTTTTATTACCATACATCTCTCTTACCCTTTCATTACTTACTCGATATATCCAGTCACGAATCATACAGCCACCCCAGACACTCGGAAAGGGGTAACTACGGCTATTACCAGAGAGGTAACTCAATTACCTCTGGTCACTCCGCCCTGAATGAACCTACCTCAGTTCCCGTCATTCCAAAAGCCGTCGGCCGAGCCACTCACTCACTGGTTGGGAGGTGAGGTGGGGCGTCGGACGACGGTGTCCACTTCGATATGCAAATCATGCCAAGCTACGACTGCTTTTACGACTCCAGTCTGAGGAAGACGGTGCTTCAGCGTCAGCGGCATTTCGCTGATGTAATGAAAATGATACGGTTGTCCTTGCTAGACACTTGGAAGTCCACCAGCTCCCTATAGCAGCTGGTAGGAGAGTTGAGTAAGGCCGGGGAAGTCAAGTGTGGACGCAGACGTCCCTGGGGGAGTAGGGAGAAGGCCAGTATCAAGCCGTTGACATCCGTCAGGACCAAGGGGGGGCGAACACCCAGATACAGACAGGGAGCCAGTTCACGATGAGGGAAACGGGTGTCGCTTCACACTGCTGTGCATTACGACGCTTTTATCACTCGTCGAAACACCAGGCCTTCTGGTCATACACACACACCGTGAGTGTAAACGTTTGGCTTCGACCTGCACAAGGAAGGAAGGGCATCAGTAATCAGACTTGTGGGACTGGCTGGCGACGTTTCGATTAACAGACTTGACTCGTGCCAAGTCTGAGCGCCGGATCAGTCATCAAGTCTGGAGTCTGGTGTGGTCTAGAGGCTATCAGAAGACATACAGCCGATGGCCCACAATGGAACTAATTAATCTGTTATTAATTAACCCATTGTGAATACCCGATCGCTTCCGACTCCACCAGGCACACGAGGAGGTCCCACACGACGACTATGGTTGGGTTGTTAACTAGAGGCGCGCGCGAGCGCGCCCGCTCGAACTAGGCGAGCCTAGGGTTCGAACCCATGGCCTTCAGGTTAACAATGACGTTGTCTAGCGACTCAGCCACCGACTCCCTTCCTTCTTTCCCTCTTTTTAAACGAGGTGGTTTCTAGAGAAGATGAGACCCGAGCCTTAAAGAGGAATACCCTCGCTCCTTTTTCTTCGTCTGTTCACTTTCTTTTTTCGAAAGCGATGATACAGGAGGGGAGACGGACCTCCAGAACCCCTTCCTGACTCCCAGCATTCTCGATCACCTTCAACGACGACGCACACGAGGCAAACGAGCAGTTACCATTCTCTCTCTCTCTCTCTCTCTCTCTCTCTCTCTCTCTCTCTCTCTCTCTCTCTCTCTCTCTCTCTCCCCACCCCGTCCACTATCCGCAGTGATGGGCAAAAGAGACAGAAAGTTAAAATGTCGGATGATAAGCTAATGAATGCAGCGTCACACGTCCCCCCGCATCCTTGACGTGACGTCCTACCATCACGGGACGCCCGTGGTGGCGTGTGTGTGCGTGTGTGTGTGTGTGTGTTGGATAACGCCTGGTGTGTGTGTGTGTGTGTGTGTGTGTGTGTGTGTGTCGGACGGTTCTGGCTCTCGCCCTCGCTTTGATAACCAGGAAATTGGTAACAAAGTCCGATAATCTGAAGCGGAGGAGGAGAGGAGGAGGAGGAGAGGAGGAGGACACAGTTGTAACTTCACGGGGGACGACAGATCAGTCGCCTTCTCACACACATTCTTGAATGACGACATGTAAGACGCGAGGCCATGCACGGACGTGGACATGGAAGGTGAAAAAATGAAAAAAAAAAAATAGAGAACCTGTCTTCAAACCATCATCCCGGGTTAAGACTCAGCGTCCCGTCGGGGGTAATATTAATGAACCCTGCAACGTCATTTCGCCACAGATAAATCAAGACACACTAATACGAAACGATTCCAAAGAGCAGACAGGCCCGCTGCGTGCTAACGAGGCTGTTTGTGGTACAGGAAGAGAATAGAAGCCCATGGACCTGTGTTTGGTAAGAATGGGAGGGAGAGACACCAGAGGATCAAGCATTCGTGTGTGGTGGGTGTACGAAGGCGTACACACGTCTCCAAGAGCGAGGTCGTCTGCTGAAAAGTGCTAATCATCTCAGCTGATCTACGGAACAGTAACAATCATATCGCATCTCGCGCTGGGCGTCCTGTGAGGGGCAAGTCTGGGTATGGAACTTCTTCTTCCCGATCATATCGCATCTCGCGCTGGGCGTCCTGTGAGGGGCAAGTCTGGGTATGGAACTTCTTCTTCCCGATCATATCGCATCTCGCGCTGGGCGTCCTGTGAGGGGCAAGTCTGGGTATGGAACTTCTTCTTCCCGATCATATCGCATCTCGCGCTGGGCGTCCTGTGAGGGGCAAGTCTGGGTATGGAACTTCTTCTTCCCGATCATATCGCATCTCGCGCTGGGCGTCCTGTGAGGGGCAAGTCTGGGTATGGAACTTCTTCTTCCCGATCATATGGCAGGTCTTAGCGAGTCACTGAGGGGCGCGTGTACAATGCTCGGCATTGCACACCCATCGGGAGTCGAATGAAGGATGGGAACGCTTCATAAATGCCAGAGAGTTAAGAGCAGACGCTTGCGGCATGTGGGTGAAGAAAGCAAGTGAACATTAGGTGAGTTATCCCTGAGGATAAGATAGAGAGAATACGTCCCATGTTATTGATTCCCTGCGTGTCGTAGGAGGCGACTAAAAGGGGAGGGAGCCGGGGGGGGTTTGGAAATCCTCCACCTCTCGTTTTCACTTTTCCAAAAGAAGGAACAGGGAAGGGGGGGGAGGGGCAAGTGAGGACATACCCATTAAGGCTCAGTCCTCTGTTCTTAACGCTACCTCGCTAACGCGGGAAATGGCGAATATGTAAGAAAGAAAATATGTTATCAGATCAAGGAATAAGAAACAATAAATATCATACTAATGAAGAAAGGAGAAAAATATCTTACGAATCGAATTAACAAACTGGTAAACAATCGTATATAAACAAACAACTGGTAAACAATCGTATATAAACAAACAACTGGTAAACAATCGCATACAGAATTTTTTACCTAAGTCGTTAAGTAATTGGTACAAGTAACTGGTAAACAATTTATAAGAATACTTTACCAAAACAAGTACTTATCTGGTACAAAAAAAAAATCTGAAAATTTATATCAAAATTTCGCCGAAGTCATACGAACTTGGTACAATACATTGGTAAACAATTCATAAGAATATCTTACACTAGCCATTACTTAATGGGTTCAAAGGAATCTGTACCAAATTCAATATAATATTGGTAAACAACTGCAAAAATATTCAACTAAATCTATAACTAGTAAAAAAAAAAAAAAGAGTAAAAATCCATTACTTAAATTATAACTAGTAAAAAACAAAGTAAAGATCCATTACTTAAATTATAACTAGTAAAAAACAAAGTAAAGATCCATTACTTAAATCATAACTAGTAAAAAAACAAAGTAAAAATCCATTACTTAAAATATAACTAGTAAAAAAACAAAGTAAAAATCCATTACTTAAACTAGTACAGAAAATAAGAGGCACATTTCACCATAACTCAACGTAACTCCTGCATTAAAAGATATTCCACAACACAGAGCAGGAGAACGATGGAACACGGTACCAATTTCCATTTCCTACACACACACACACACACACACACACACCCTCTGAGAGATCTCCTTATTACGGGACCTTTGCCACGGCTGCCACACCGTGTGTTCTCCACCACCAATCATCCACCTTGAACCTTCCCCTGGCCTCACTCTTCCCTAACATCAGGTAATCGTCATTTGCACGTCCATGAGTAATGCATCAATGTCACGGTGATGATTTAACTATCTTTTTTTGGACTGGGTCGCCGTTTCCCGCATAGCGAGGTAGCCCCAGGTACAGAAGATGAACGGCCTAATTTGCTAACATCCACTCACTAGTTGTCATGTGTAATGTCTCCTATCGACATCCAAGTCCCACAGACATATCTGTGGTCCCCCCCCCCCTGATCATTTCTCATGCCTCATGCCGCCCCCTGTATACCACATCGTTCCAACTTCCTCTATCCCGCGCACGCCCCTCACTTTCCTGCAAGTTCTGACTCCAGCGGTTCAAAGAGTCTTCTACTCTATTCTTCCATCTCCTCGGTCCATCCCCTCCCCCCTTACTCCCTTCGGTTCTGACACACACACACACACACAAATATCGTCGTACCCCCCCATCCCATCCCCACCCCCAAGAACGAAAAGTCTCACTCTTGTCCTCAAAAATTTCGTCTCGCCAGCAATATCTATGAATGTCCAATTCCTCTGCACCGTCGGCGTACCAGAGCGTGGGCAAAATTTACGCCGCGAATTTCCAAACACCAAAATTTCAGGGGGAATATTGCATTCACATGCAGGCACTGAGGTAAACAACCAGGTCAGAAAATACAATGAATGCTTCAATATTCTTGCATGACAGCCGAACATCTGATGGCTGCTCGGTCTCAGATGATATTTTCCCCCCATTCTTTACATATATATATATATATATATATATATATATATATATATATATATATATATATATATATATATATATATATATATATATAAAAGTGATTGCGACAGGATATTTAGAGTTTTCAATCTTCTTTCTTATGTTCTCCAATCTTCTCTTGGTATTATTCAACCAATCAAGGTGGATGATCCAACACCAGTTGCCCGTTGTCCCTTCATTTAATACATTCAAGCTTTCGCCTTCAAAGAGGCAGCATCAGCAATCTACAAAAATAAAAACAAAAAGAAGAATACTGCGTCACAAAACTTGGATAAGAAAAGTAAATGGAAAACAAAATATATATAAAAAAAAACACTCGGGGGGAAAACACGGCAAATAGTATATAAAAGATTATTATTTGGTTTAGTGTTTCCCTTACTTTTATGTGCTGTGTTTTCCCCGAGTGTTTTTTGTATGTTGTCTGCGTCAAATCTTCTTAGCCAAGTTTTCTGATGCAGTATTTCTCTCCCTTTTTTTTTTTTTTTTGGTAGATTCCTGATGATGATGCTGCTGCCTCTGTGAAGGCGAAGGTTTGAATGTATCCAATGATGACACTACGGAGAAATGGGTGGGGGGAAAAAAACCTCTTCAGTTCGAGATGCTTCTAAGACCATAAACACAGCCAAAATATATATATAAAAAAAAGGTCAAAATTCTCGTAAAAAAAATACAAACGTAAAATATAATCTTGAGATAACAGAGACCTACGTGGTGTTGAGGTGAACGTCGCTGACTTTGCCGAATTCACGGGAGAGCCCAGGGTGGGAGCAGCATAATAGGTTCGAATCCTGGTTGCGGCAGTCTGTCCCACGTTCAACCCAGCTGTTCATCCTCCCCTAGACGTTTGTTCGACAAACTGGGTATATGGTCTAGGCTAAGTTGTGTGTGTGTGTGTGTGTGTGTGTGTGTGTGTGTGTGATGGCCCAGCTCAGAGCATTCAGTTGCCCGCGCCGTCTCATTTAACACACAAAGAAAAAAGGAGGCATGCAAATCAAAATGATTGTAACTGAGTTACGAGATGGATCCCTTTGTACCCCCAAGACAGTCCGAGCGATGGTATCAGAAGGGGTCGATCCCTCGAATCTATGAATCACAAGGTAATCTGATATCAAGGACAGGGGGGAAGGAATAAAATGCTATACGACGCCAGGGGCCATAATGATGTATATCCTATATCACTAAAGCATATTCTGGCACGCAAAGATGACATCCTACAACGTCTGGAATCTAGAGACCCGAGCAGTTTACCAGTAGTGTGTTAACGTACGTAACTTGCCAATGTGTAGAATGTGTGTAGGTCAATATATATATATATATATATATATATATATATATATATATATATATATATATATATATATATATATATATCAGCTAACTGTTACATTTCTTTCTTGTATCTCCCTTGATGATGTGATTATTACACGAAAGTGCACTTGGGAACTTATCGTGTTTCATTTCCCCCGTGGAATGGGAGGAATATACACACATATACACATGTTCTATTACTACACAACATACAAAGAAGTTGTTTTCTTTGCAACTATCGAAGTTTGTGAGACCAAGAGATAAAACAATGTCCTCATCATCTCACAAAAAAAAAAAAAAAAATATGTATATATATATATATATATATATATATATATATATATATATATATATATATATATACACACTCTCTCTCGCGTGTGCAAGACTCGTACATGCAAATCAGACACACACACACACACACACACTGTGTGTGGGGGGAAAACAGAGAGATTCCCTCTGTCGCTGTAACGTCGACCTTGTGGTCATTAGTGGCTGTCAGGACCTAACATGTCAGGTCGCGGTCAGATGACGTGGTCGTCAAAGAGGTCATCAATCAATGTCTCACCCCCTCCCCCCTCCCCCCCCAAATCCATGCCTAAATGAGGTCAAATTCACACCCCAATTTTCTTTTGACATAATTTTCAGAAAAACGGACTCCACGTAAAACCACAATTATTCTCGCTTTTTTTTCCTTTTCTTTTTTATAAAGAATAAGCTTTCCTATTCAGAAACTGAAGCTTAAAAGATAAAGTGGCGTAAGCTTCAGCTTTAGCCTGACTAAGCCAGCTTAATTCTATGGCAAATCGCATCAAGACCATCATTAAACAAAGGAAGACAAAAAGATTCGAGATTCAAGACACGGGAGATTATCGTAAACATTATGTAATCATAATGTAACCCTTATGTAATCATTATGTAATCATTATGTAATCGTTATGTAATCATAATGTAATCATTATGTAACCCTTATGTAATTTCACTGTATGATAGATGCCATTATCTCTCTTTGACCTGAGCGAGAGAACACCTGCGCTGAGACGTGGGCATATAATCCGTTCTCAAAGTGAGACCTGAGAACACTTCTCTGAGACCTGAGACCATTTCTCAGAGACTTAAAACCACTTCCGTGAGACCTGAAACCACTTCCGTGAGACCTGAGACCACTTCTCTGAGACCTGAGACCACTTCCATGAGACCTTAGACCACTTCCCTGAGACCTGAGACCACTTCCATGAGACCTGAGACCACTTCTCTGAGACCTGAGACCACTTCCATGAGACGTTAGACCACTTCCCTGAGACCTGAGACCACTTCCCTGACACCTTAAAGAACATGAGACAAATCAGTTCTCTGAAAGGACCCGATAGAGAACGCTTCCCAGGGTGTCATGGGAATAGCCCGGTCTCTAAGACTTGAGAACGCTGCCTTGAAACCTCACATCCAGGGTTATACTCAAGAAACCTGGGACACCACCCCCCCTCCCCCACTTAGAAACCTCAGCCTCCCCCCCTTCCTTAGAAACCTGAATAATACACATTTGAGCCTCAGCTACGTCCAGTTCACGATCTGCCTCTGGTAGCTACATTCGCTTGTGATCGACCAGTCGCATTCTACCATATATATATATATATATATATCGGAGGTGGAGGGAACGAGGAGAAGAGGGAGACCAAATTGGAGGTGGAAAGATGGAGTGAAAAAGATTTTGTGCGATCGGGGCCTGAACATGCAGGAGGGTGAAAGGAGGGCAAGGAATAGAGTGAATTGGAGCGATGTGGTATACCGGGGTTGACGTGCTGTCAGTGGATTGAATCAAGGCATGTGAAGCGTCTGGGGTAAACCATGGAAAGCTGTGTAGGTATGTATATTTGCGTGTGTGGACGTGTGTATGTACATGTGTATGGGGGGGGGGTTGGGCCATTTCTTTCGTCTGTTTCCTTGCGCTACCTCGCAAATGCGGGAGACAGCGACAAAGTATAAAAAAAAAAAAAAAAAAAAAAATATATATATATATATATATATATATGCGCTGTGTGTGGACGTGTATGTATGTACATGTGTATGTGGGTGGGTTGGGCCATTCTTCTGTCTGTTTCCTTGCGCTGCCTCGCTAACGCGGGAGACAGCGACAGAGTATAATATACAAATAAATGAAATAAAAATATCTAACTACGAAAATAATCGTAATACTTCTAGTGCATCGCTTGATGGTACAATCCGGATACCCGACGGATTCGGATGATGAACCATACATCCAGGGTCTGATCTTCCAAGTAAACAGGTTACACTTAATGAAGATATTTTTCCATTTCCTTTTTTTTTTTTTGATAAAAAGTAAGATTGTTTCTTTTGTTGTCGTCCTCTCGAGAATAACGAACGAACACATTTCAGAGGCGAGACTTTTGAAGTCCAAAATATCACACCGGATTGGAGCCTCCACCCAAAAATAAACTTGATTTGATTTCTTAATATGTTTATACCCAAGAAACTAATCCACATATAACATCAATATATCTATCTATCTATCTATCTATCTATATATATATATATATATATATATATATATATATATATATATATATATATATCCCTGGGAATAGGGTAGAAAGAATACTTCCCACGTATTCCCTGCGTGTCGTAGAAGGCGACTAAAAGGGAAGGGAGCGGGGGGGGCTGGAAATCCTCACCTCTCGTTTTTTTTTTTTAATTTTCTAAAAGAAGGAACAGAGAAGGGGGCCAGGTGAGAATATTCCCTCAAAGGCCCATTTCGCTGTTCTTAACGCTACCTCGCTAATGCGGGAAATGGCGAATAGTATGAAAGAAAGATATATATATATATATATGCGAACTATCAGAGCGAACGCAAACTACTATTTACATTGTACTGTATTTACATTGAGCTGCAACATATATGACTTATGAAACATGAACTGGAATTTATTATTCAGCCTCGGGTCAAATATATATACCATGGCGTAAAATGAATATGTTTTAAAATACAAATAATAATAATAATAACAACAGTACAACACACCTATTTTGCCTGAACCACAGCAGTCTCTCTTTTATTCTAAATCTCATTTCTAAATTAATTTCGCTAATTCATAAATTGTTTATGATTTCATTGTCTGTTTTTCTGGTTTTTGTTTCTTTTTTTTTTTTTTTTAATTTATCACATTGCGCGACCTGTCTGGTAATTCCTCAGCGATGGGAGGATGGGGAGAGGCATTCCTGTTTGTGCTTCATAGCAAATACCTCGTATACAACAGCTCCTGATAGATGATTGATTATATCTGATGTGCCTTCCTTCCTTTACCCTGTCATATAACGAAGCGAGACACACTAAGGATCCACTTATATAAATAAATAAATGAATATATATATATATATATATATATATATATATATATATATATATATATATATATATATCCCTGGGGATAGGGGATTAAGAATAATTCCCACGTATTCCCTGCGTGTCGTAGAAGGCGACTAAAAGGGGAGGGAGCGGGGGGCTGGAAATCCTCCCCTCTCATTTTTTTTTAATTTTCCAAAAGAAGGAACAGAGAAGGGGGCCAGGTGAGGATATTCCCTCAGTGGCCCAGTTCTCTGTTCTTAACGCTACCTCGCTAACGCGGGAAATGGCGAATAGTTTGAAAAAAAAAAAAAAAAAAAAAAAAAAAAAAAAAAAAAAAATATATATATATATATATATATATATATATATATATATATATATATATATATATATATATATATATATATTCCTATGAGTCCACGGGGAAAATGAAACTCGATAAGTTCCCAAGTGCACTTTCGTGTAATAATCACATCAGAGGAGACACAAGAGAGAAATATAACAGTCAGTTGATACACATCGAAGAGACGAAGCTAGGACGCCATATACATACTGCGATAACAGGTAAAAGTGCTCGTCACACCTCATCTCTGTATATGATAACATACTAGATACTAAAGACATCAAGGAAGTACTACCCTCCTAATTCCTGTGAGGAAATGGTTGTTGTCCACAACCTTCCAACAAGTTGTGGAACACAACATACCTGAATCATACTTTACTTGGCTGATCTAACTAACGGCGAACAGGAATGGTTCAATGTAGCTTTAGTAATGTGGTGTACAGGAAGGGGTTACACTGGCCTATGGTTAGGAGGGGGACGTGTTTTCCTCCGGGCTACAGAACCAGTCAAACCTGGCTGATGGTGTTGGTATGGGTACATACACACACACACCCCCCTCCGGCACGAAGGGTACAAATCACCTCCCGCTCCCTTCATCCCGTATTCACGTCGAAGCTTCCTCAATCCCTCGGGAGGCATGAGGGGCCAACGCCCCTGAGGGACGGGAGGAGAGAGGACTAACTCGACACAAAAACATACAAAAAAAAAATCATGAAAAATAATAGTTTTTTTTTATATACGACGTCTGGCGGAAATGGCTGTACGAGATCCTTACATTGAATCGGCGGAGGTGGAATAGTTCGCTTCAAGGCTCAGTGTGCCCCTGTCCTCACGCGGGTAAGACACCATGGGTATCTTTAACCCCGTGAGAGAGCAACGGGTGCACAGAAAGTCTATGGCCT
This sequence comes from Panulirus ornatus, assembly GCF_036320965.1. Taxonomy (NCBI): domain Eukaryota; kingdom Metazoa; phylum Arthropoda; class Malacostraca; order Decapoda; family Palinuridae; genus Panulirus; species Panulirus ornatus. The sequence continues at coordinate 15,050,705 of NC_092255.1, forward strand.
AATTCTGTATAAATCTGGAAACACAAACAGAAAACGGACAAGGACCCCCTAAATTAGATCGTGGCGTCTGGCATATCACACATGTCACCAGAAATAATGTATTATAAATATAAATATAAATATATATATATATATATATATATATATATATATATATATATATATATATATATATATATATATATATTATCCCTGGGGATAGGGAAGAAAGCATACTTCCCACGTATTCCCTGCGTGTCGTAGAAGGCGACTAAAAGGGGAGGAAGCGGGGGGCTGGAAATCCTCCCCTCTCTATTATTTTTTTTTTATTTTTCCAAAAGAAGGAACAGAGAAGGAGGCCAGGTAAGGATATTCCCTCAGAGGCCCAGTCGTCTGTTCTTAACGCTACCTCGCTAATGCGGGAAATGGCGAATAGTTTGAAAAAAAAAAAAAAAAAAAATATATATATATATATATATATATATATATGTATATATATATATATATATATATATATATATATATATATATATATATATATATATATATATAAACTATAGTAGTGCCATACCACCGTTTAAGGGTGATGCATGGGGGAGGCTGGTATAGTCCCTTCCCCATGACCGATGACTGACGGGTGTGAGAGGAAGGCAGTAACGTAAATTACGAATTCATCCTGGATATCAGATCAAAGAAAGTGAGCTGAACGAAGAAAGAAGAAAAAAAGAAGACATCTGGTTCAATGCAAGAGAGACGGTGGAAAAAAAAATTCCTTGAATAAGGGAAAACCTCTGATCCTGCCAAAGGAAAAAAAAAGGTCGAGAATGACTCAGAAAAAAAAAAAATTGGAAATCGATTTCTTTCGTCTGATTCATGGCGAATGTACAGGAGGACAACGGGAGCTGGAAATGAGGGAAGAGGACTTGAAAACCTCACGATTCTTTAACCAAAGGAATACACCTTCCCGAGTGGCTGCTGGCCACCCCCCCCCCCCCTCCCCCAGTACTCCGATCTCGCTCAGAGAAGACGAGAAGCTGAACCTCCACTTCGAAGTGTGGTTTGGAGGAGGGCGCCTCGCGTCTGACCTCTCCAGGCGAAGTCTACGTGATCAATATAATCTGAAGAAAATTAGACGAGGCCCCCCCCCCCCTCTCTTCATCATCAACAAGATGAAAACCTTGAGAGACCTTTGATACCGAACACAAAACAAGATTAAAGAAGCTGAACTCAATAAGCCACGGGAAGATAAGTAAAGAGAGAGAGAGAGAGAGAGAGAGAGAGAGAGAGAGAGAGAGAGAGAGAGAGAGAGAGAGAGAGAGAGAGAGAGAGAGAGAGAGAGAGAGGATGGGGGTAGGGAGGGGAGGGGGAATATTATTGAAAGATGACTAAAAAGAATAAAAATGAAGTATTGATGCCACGGTCGGAAAGTGCGCCTGCAGAATTTCCCGGGGAAAGTGGACTCAACACACAGTTCACTTCGCAGCGAATGATGGACATGACTTGTTCTCCCGGACCTGACCTCGGGCATCTGTGTCTCACGTGAGTTCCAGGCCAAAGGTAAAGGAAGTGTTCGAGAGAGAGAGAGAGAGAGAGAGAGAGAGAGAGAGAGAGAGAGAGAGAGAGAGAGAGAGAGAGAGAGAGAGAGAGAGAGAGAGAGAGAGAGAGAGAGAGAGAGTGAAGTGAGGCATCAGGAACTGATTCTCCAGTTATGGGGCGAGACTCTGAAACGCAAGATGCGGAGAACTCTTGGGGACTTCAGCATTATGCTCGTGTCTTTATGAGAATTCTGGTCAATTCTCATAATAAGTTTGAGCCTCTCTGGAGTTCAGGGAGGATGATGAAGCTGGATTCAACACGGCAAGTGAGGCATGCATCTCCGGGTGCCTTCTTCAGGCAGATGGGAGGGCGTATCCAGCCAGCCAGCCAACCAGCGAGAGAGGGCCATGACAACCCTGATGAGCAACTGCACAACGTAGCCCCCAAGGAGGCGAGGCTGTCAGAACCCAGCCCAGTGTCCAGAGCTTCGTCCTCCTCTGTAAAGCAGCGGGTGTGTGGGTGTAACGCCCTCGGGCGCTGCCAACAGCAAGACCCGACGCAAGTCTCGTGGACGCGGAGGGGAGGTGCAGAAGAAGGCTGTGCCTGTCGTAGACGCTAACGGTATAATGTGGTAACTGTGTCCTCGACTCCTGAAGAAGGTGTTTAAGACTTTCCCATCGGTCGTCGTAACTGGCCGTTGACGGCTTCTATGACCCTGGCAAATCGACAGGCCTCAAGATCAAATAACCAAACCAACCAGTCAACCAACCAAACAATTAGCCAAAAAACCACTCACACAACCAAACAACCAATCAGCTAACCAGCCAACCAACCAACATATCAACCAGCTAACCAACCAACTAACCAGCCAAACAACCAACCAACCAGCTACCCAACCAACCAGGTAACCAATCAACCAACCAGCCAGCCAATCAACCAACCAACCAACCAACCAACCAACCAACCAGCCGACCATCTGATCACTCAGGAGAGTCACTGGGCAACTCAAGGCGCTGCATGGCAGAAAAGACACATAGTGACTCTCGCCTCCGAAGGCGATGCAAAAATAGTTCCTACACCTTCCATGAATATCATAAAATCATGCATCCAGGGAATAACCCCCCCACCAACCCTCTGGAAACTCATCACAGGGGTGAAAATACATTTTTTTTCCCCTCCTCCGCAGTTTTTGTCCCCTCCAGGAGAAGCCCCCCTTGTGAAACCTTTCCAGGTTTCCAAGATCAACCAGCCCTTCCTTCCTGGGCGCTTCTTCCTGGGTGCGGAAAGCATCAAGGAAACGAAGAATCTATTAACTTGCTCGTCGTGTTACTTTTACTCCACAACCCATTTTCTTCTTTTTCTCCACAACCCATTTTCTTCTTTTTCTCAGCAACCCATTTTCTTCTTTCATATATTTCTTTTCTCTCTGTCCATAATCATCGATGAGAATGGTATACCTGGAAAGTCTGTCCATGGAGGAGGAGGAGGAGGAGGAGGAGGAGAGGAGGAGGAAAAGAGGGGAAAAGAGAAAGGGAACCATGGAAAATCTGGACAAAATTTCCTGAACTTTTATTCCTGTTTTAGACACGGGAGAGCCCGAGCCACAAGGAGAGACTAACTCACTCTTGTGCTGGCGGGGTTCTTTAAGGATGACCCCCCCAAAAAGGATGGCTCTCCTTTGGTGTCCAGAGAAGAGAGGGAGAGAAAAAATAACACACAAAGATCCCCCCAGATATCGATGTCTGACCTCATAGCCTTATCATGAACTAGAATCATGTACGATATAAAATACGTCTGAGTGGAGTATCTTTTCTTTTTTTCGGTGGGCTGCGAAGGAGGAGGCGGTTCTTTGAAGTCTTAAAGGGAGTTCCGGAAGCGAAATGAATGGCGGTAAAAAAAAAAAAAAAAAGAAAAGAAATAGAGATAAAAAAAAAAAAAAGTTTTTGGATAAGCAACAGGCCACAGGAGGGGGTGAGGGATGGGGGTAGGTGTGTGGTCTTCGAGGCTGGCTGTGTGTGGGGCAGCAGCAGAAAAGATGAACAGACATGGAACTTAGTGTGGAGGGAAGGGGGGGGGGGGTCATGAGGACCAAAAGACTGCAGAGGAAGAAATCCATAAAAAATCTTAACATCTCTACATTTTCTTAGACTCCCTGGGTACTAATAATGTCAATCGTGGACTTTTAGAACCGAGGAATTGGGCAAAACTATACCCTAGGTAGTGGTACCAGCGACACGGGCCCCAAGAGAAAGAGGGTAAAAGGGGACCTCAGATTCAAGACCGTGATGGTCTGTTCGTGGACTTCGAAGGCCCAGGAAACACTCAGACCCCCACTGACACTGCAACACTAAAGTAACACCATACATAACTGAGTGGAGAAGAGACAGATGAAATACATCACCGCCGTCTACATTAGTCGGCCATACAGGATCAGGAGGCAAAGAAAATGACGCGTCTCTCAAAGAGAGTGACAGCTTACCTTTAATTAAATGTCCGATAATTTAACTTACCTTTAATTAAATGTCCGTAAAATGTCCGATAATTCGCGACCGATACAGCGAAGACTTCACTGCAGTTGTGTACGTATTCGAAACGGCCTCCGAGTCAGCTTGACCGGATCTAACTACAAAACGAAATGGAAGATCGAGAGGGGGGAATCGGTGCGCCATGATCTCTTAGACTTCTTGTTCCAAGTGAACATGACGCAGAGTCAGTGTGTGTGTGTGTGTGTGTGTGTGTGTGTGTGTGTGTGTGTGTGTGTGTGTGTGTCTGTGTGTGTGTGTGCTTTAACAGACAAGGTAACAAAGACATGATAACATACAAACAAGGTCTCCAGACAGGGCAATTCGAGTGTGTACAACTCTCCCATAAGAGACAGGCAATAATAACACATGGTATTCACATATGGTAATCAAGCAAGGCAATCGCACATGGTAATCACATATGGTAATCACACATGGTAATCGCACATGGTAATCGCACACGGTAATCGCACACGGTAATCACAAATGGTAATCGAACATGACAATCACACACGGTAATCACACATTGTAATCACACATGGTCATAGCACACGGTCATCACACACGGTCATCACACATACACCCACGCATTCTGACAGGTTCACATACAAGACTTCACTCACACTCTCCACACGTGGCAATCCTTTTATATCGGCTCTCGTCTGTCTTAACTTTCTATTTTTTCCCCCTCTCAATTTTTTTTCTCTGTATATGATACAATGCCTCGGTGACTTGCTCTGTGTCACATCTGTACCGCGTTCATCCGCGCTAATGTCCGGCGCGCCCCCCCAGGGAGACATCTTTTCTTCTTCTTACTTTCTTTGTTATACATTCGGAATACACTGTATCTATCTCTGGTTTTCTATGTAGGAAAAATGACAAATCTGACTTAATCGTTTTTTTCTTTCGTTCTTAATTCTTACATTTGAAATAAACTCCTCTTTGTCTCTTAGACCGATCAAAATTGCGATAATACAGTATTTAATACGATGTTAATGCTCTCAAAAATCTTTTATCATTATTCATATGACCATTACTGTCATCATCTTCATCACAATGGGGGAGGGGTAGGAAGGGACATGGGAAGTGAATCTGCTGCTGTTTGCTGATAGCACGGCTCTGGTGGCAGATTCAAGAGGGTAACGCCAGAAACTGGTGGCCCAGTTTGGAAGAGTGCTAGAACGGAGGACAGTGAGAGCTAAAGTAAGCATGAGTGATGTAATGAGCCAGGGTGATGAGCCAGGTTGATATGACGGTTTGAAGAGGAACTTCTTATAAATCTGGGCGCGGATTTGGCAGCGGATGGAGCCATGGGAGCTGACTGAAGTGAGTCACAGAGTGCGTGAGAAGGCTAAAGTTCCAGGTGTATTGAGGGGCGTATGGAAGGAGAGGTTTGGTGTCTGCTTTAGGACAAAGATGGGTATGTTTGAAGGTATAGTAGACCCGACGGTACTGTAAGGGTGTGAGTCTTGTCCCTTGAGTGCCAGATAATGGAAGAGGGCGGATATGTTGGCGACGAAATGCCCAAGGACGATGTGTGGTGTGAGACGGGTTGATCGTGGAGGGGTTGTCAGGGTATAAACTAAGTGTTCTCATTATCAAACGCAATTTGATTGTGAGGGCTGACCGGGGTATAGTGATATGGTTCGGAGATACAGAGAAAATGAGTATATAAAGTCTAGGAGAACCTGTATGCCAGAAGTGGAGGGAGAAAGAGGGGAGGAAGCTACTGCGAACTGGGGCTTTAAACATGCAGGAGGTGTGACAAGTGGGCATACGATAGAATGAATTAGGTCGACGTGGCATACAGGGAACGACGTGCTGTTAATGGGCTGAACCAGGTCATTTGAAGCGGTCACTATAAACCACCCAGGTAGTCTGTTGCGGTTGGCTGTGTATAGTTTCCTTTGGTTTCAGTGCATAATACATGACAATTAGAGACTGGATATGTGTGCCAATGAAACAGCAGTTCACGAAATTGTGAGAGAAGGAAGCCAAGCTGCAACTGCTTGCAATGTTGGCATTTCCAAATTTTGTTATCTTTCCTCCCATCAGTCACCACCCCCTTACTCTTCTAGCCTTTGACCTGGTGTTGAGCGTAAAAGTGTATAGTGAAAAATGTAAACTGAAAATGAAATGGACTTCATCCATAAAAAAAAGATTAGATCAAAGTTCACGTGTACTAGTGTCAGGGATAGAGTGATAGACGCATGCGTTCATCCACACACGGGGCCAATCTAGATGTGAACGCCGGGTATAGTAACGATGATGGGTCGGTCGACAGGAGGAGGAGTAGCGAAGATACGTTTTCTGACGTCTCTGGTTATGACTTCAATTTCGCTCCAATTCCAAGGGGTAAATAGGTGACATACTGCCATTCACCAACGAATATCGACGTCTCTGGTTATGACTTCAATTTCGCTCCAATTCCAAGGGGTAAATACGTGATAAATTCTCATTTCTGAGATAAAAAAGAGGAAAAAAACTGCGAAAATTAGCGGGACGTTTTCCCACCACAAGATGGACGGTGGGGGAAAATTGAATTCGTTTGAGAATGTCAATAATTCTCGTAGAAGAGATTCCACAACCCCTTAAAAAAAAAAAATAAGAACGACCATCAGATATTTATAGTCGTCATATATTTTGGCTGGAAAATCATTTACTCTCATGAAGAAGCCACGGGAGAGATGATGAGAAATTCTTAATTTGCTCGAGGGGCTGCAGGGTCATGAGGGATCATTGATATATATGTATACATATACCTTTAAGCTTGCCTCCCTCATCTTGCCTCCATACTAGGGGGGGTCGATCTTGACATGGTCTGCATGGATTCACCTCCTCCTACGGGTTACCAATGCGTATCTTCTTTATTAGATTTTGAACTAGTCTTGAACTGATTATACGAGTACAAGGGGAGGAAGAGCCAGTGTCTTAAGTTAACGGAATGGAGTCTTTTTTCTTTAACTTAAAAAAAGATATATGGTATCGATTTACTTCCATCCTGGCTGTCGGAAATATTAATATAAACACAACAAAAGTATGGGTCGCTGTGATGTCTGTTTCTTTCCTTACGCCGCTAAACTTTGGAACTTTATAATGAGTTTTCATGGCTCTCCTAACAGCAAATGACCTGACCCTTTTCAAGAGACAGAGTTCTCCACTTCCTCCAGATTCAATCATTTTCTTTTCGCCTTTCTCTTTTAAATTTTCTATCCACTCTTTTTTTTTTTTTAGCTATTTTCTTTCTTTTTGCATTTCATTAAAGGCTTCGCCCCGAAGAGAATTCTTGTCAATGGCAGACGTTTGCGACTTTAAAAAAGTAATAGATAAGGACTAAGATCATCCTTGAGTTTCTGATCATGATGAATACATACGAAGATGATCATCAGATAAATGAACTTACAACACGGCATTTAGTCAGCATCTGCCTGTGATCATTTAAGCCACAGATTCTACGTAAATCCTCCTCGTTTTTGTAAGTCATCTCCAGCCATACCTGCGGTGAGTCTAGTATTCATGAAGCCGAAAACCATCTAAGTTTGGGTCTCTAACGTAGGAAACAGCTGAGTAAAAGGCAAAAACCATCTTCATAAATTCTTCCAACTTAGCACGAATGAACAAAAAATCGAAATTAATCTACCTAAGTTTCTCTAACTTGGCATGGCTGATCAAAATTCGAAATCCTCCTACGTTTCTCTGTCGTTTATCTGCATAGAAAAGCAGTCCTCCTTCTGTATGTAATCTCGTGGAGGAAGGTGTTAGACGCACGATGACTAACCCCCATATACACCTGCCGTTAATTTACATATTTCCTTGGCAAGGGAGAAACTGTTCGCTGCTGGGGTGATGTGTTTTGGGGGAAACATGTTATGGTGTTGATTGGGAAGGGTGTGCTGACAGTGTGGGAGGTGAAAAGAGGTACAACGGCAAGGGTGAGCGGTTATGCCAAGGAACAATGCCATTCCTCCGATCTCCGAGGAAACGCAACAAGGGTTCGTTGTTGTCGGAGCGTCTGCTCAGTGTAAGTCCAAGTCCAAACGAGAATGACACCCCAGCTCTACGCAAGAAGCGAGTAGACGGCCCAAATCAACTAGTATTTGATCAAAAATACAACTCTACCGACATAGATTTGACTGAAGCCGTAATATGAGTACCTCATATTCACTGACAGAAGTAAGAGAGTCAGTTAGTATCTGAAACTGGCAGACTCTTCAGGAATGTAGAGCGATTAACATCCTACGTAATCTTACGATTCAACTGATCAGTCATCAACATAATGATAATTACAATAATCATCATATACCGATCCTCATGAGAGTCATCATCAATTATTCTAAACAGAAATGTGGAGTCTGTAACAGGCCCGTTCATCGTCCACATGACTATATTCATCATCGTAGTAATACCCCCCCCCCTCCATTTTTCTAAACTCATCATCCACCAGCTTCCCTCATCATCATTATACCCACACTCAACAACACCGACCTTCTTCAGTCATTGTACTCATTACTATACTCAGCATCTCTCTTTATTCATCATCACCTCCCAAAACCCACGTCATTCTCATAACCACGCTCATCACCCCACTCATCCCCAGAGCCTGAGATTATACCCACGACCCACCTTAATCATTAGGCTCAGTCATCACCATACTGATCGTCCCATTCATCCGTCACTCATCAAACTCATCACCATCTTCCTCAGCCAGGTGATCCACTCTCCGGCGTACGCAAGCCAATCTGATGCCTCGTAGGGGGGTGGTGTGGCAAGCTATATATAAGGCTCTGGTTCGTCTGTGGCATTGCCGGCATTAGCGCTGCCTTTTTGCCGCTGCTCCTGATGAGGAAGGGAGATAAGAGAGGTATGTTTTAGTTACGTGTATCTATACACCTCTCTCTCTCTCTCTCTCTCTCTCTCTCTCTCTCTCTCTCTCTCTCTCTCTCTCTCTCTCTCTCTCTCTCTCGGTCTCGTCTCGGTCAGCAGTAGGGGGAGTTAGGCAGCCACCGACCAGGGGAGGTATATAGTACCGGTAGTGCCCCGCTTCGGGTATCGAGGGGTGGAAGGTGGATGAGTGGAGGGTGGCGCTTCACTGACGGCTGCGCAACAAGTAATCAACGGCACTTCCGTGGCTGTCAAGGTTCACCGCTTTCGCCCGTGTGGCCTCGTCATCTCTCCGCGTCACCCACCCACAAGCGGACTGCTGGCTTTCAGTCCACAGACATCACGACCTCCGCAACTCACGTGAGACACCTGGTGAGTCGTAAGTCACGCGACTTGCTTTCCGTAGCTCTATATGGGTCCTGCGGTGAACGCTACGCGCACAAGCGTCGCCTTCTGGCAACATCTCGTCGCGGTAAGTACTCTCTCTCTCTCTCTCTCTCTCTCTCTCTCTCTCTCTCTCTCTCTCTCTCTCTCTCTCGATACATAGAAAGCCATTTCAATTTTTCGATAAAACGCTCGTCAGTCTAATTGTTCGGAGCGGATTCGATTCAAAAAGTGATACGCAATGATTTGTATTCTATGAGACCTGTATTTGTTCTTTATCTTTTATGGGGCCTTTTATTTTTTTTGCGAGAGAGCTAGAGAGAGAGAGAGAGAGAGAGAGAGACAGACCCCCAACGAGTAGAGTGGGAAGGCTAGCGAGTAATGCTAACCGCAGGCCTGCCTAGCTTGATCAGTAATACTGTTCCTTTCCCAGGCTACGCGCCTTAGTTGGACGCTGCGGGGTTCGTTACGGACGGACGATATGAAACACATAATGGTAGTGAGTTGATAGCAACGAGAATATGTTGTACGGCAAGTTAGTCCAGAGAATTAATTGGTTCGGTGTTGACGCTTTGTGTGTGTGTGTGTGTGTGTGTGTGTGTGTGTGTGTGTGTGTGTGTGTGTGTGTGTGAGTGAGTGAGAGAGTGAGAGAGTGAGTGAGTGAGTGAGTGAGTGAGTGAGTGAGTGAGTGAGTGAGTGAGTGAGTGAGTGTGTGTGTGTGTGTGTGTGTGTATGCGAGTAGGAAAGGAGGAGGACGAGTGGTTCCACATGGAGGTGGGTCTGCGTCGAGAGCGTGTGTGTGTGGTGTCACGGAGGCTGTTTAATTTCTTTATGGATGGGTTGGCGAGGGAGCTAAATGTGAGGGTCTCAGAGCAAGAAGAGGAGCTAAATACGAAGGTCTTGGAGAGCAAGGGAGGGAGGAGGAGATATACAGTTTGATGGGGGCTTGGGGCGCCTGAGAGGAGCCCCAGCTGGTGTTCGCAGATGGCACGGTTCTGGTGGGTAGACTTAAGAAAGTAACTCCAGCACTTGGTGTCTGAGTTAGGAAGAATGTGAGGGATCGATCAAAATGAGGATAAACGTGAAGAAAAGTAAGGCAATGAGGCGTAGCTGCAGCAGGGAGAAGGAGGCGAGACAAGATGGTTTCAGAGTGAGTTTGAATGGGAAGGACCTGGAGTAAGTGGGGTGGTTTAGGTACCTAGAAGTACGCAGGGCAGCGGATGGAACCCTGGGGGCTGAATATGTCATAAGGCGGGCGCTCTCCTGGGTACATTCAAGAGCGTGTGGAAGGAGGGATCACACTGTCTGTTAGGGTAAAGATGAATGTGTTTAAGGTACTGTAGTCCGGACACCACTGCTTGGATATGTGTCTTGGGGCTTGGATGCAGGACGAGGGTGGACGTGTTGGAAATGTGGATCCTGAGGACGACATTGTACGTGTGGAGGGTTTCATCGTGCATAAAATGGCGATGTACCAGCGAGGTGTGGTGATTACCACCGTCTGTTTGAGAGAGATGACCAGGTTTGGACGTATGGAGAGGATGAGTGAAGAAAGACTGAATAAAATGATCTAGGTGTCAGAAGAGGAGAGTTAGTAAGGTGTAGAGGAAAATACCTAGAAGGAGATGGAAGGATGGAGTCTGAAAGTACTGAGGGGCCTGAATATTTGGGATGGTGAGAGGCATACATGGGATACAATGAAGTGAATCGATGTGATATATGGGGGATGACATGCTGTCAATGAGATGAACCACACACCTGTAGACCTTCACTGAGACGATCAGAAGCTACTGCTTTCGAATCGGTCCATGGTAGCGAGGGATCTAGCAGAGTTAAGACTACTGACTGGCGTATCAAAGACTATGGAACGACCGCAAGAATGGATTCTGATTTCCCTTGAGGACTAAAATCCACGTTGTCTATAGTCGGGTTGTCAGCGCTCGGACAACTACACTCAAGGGACGAGGAAGAGCTGGGCAGCGAGGAGTATGGCTGCGTTGGCGGGGTAGAGTCAAGGGGGGTCGAGGTAGAGCTTAGGTGGTCGCCCTCATACGAGGGACATTTCAGTCTCCAGAGACCAATGCTGGCTCAGCTGCCCGGAGATGTCTCAATGATCGAGACTACGCTGACCTATATGCCTTCACAGCGTCTTCACAAGCGGCCCTGCTCTCTCTCTCTCTCTCTCTCTCTCTCTCTCTCTCTCTCTCTCTCTCTCTCTCTCTCTCTCTCTCTCTCTCCTGCCGTCGAGTGACGGAGGACCTGAGACGAACAAGGCGCCGTCCAGCGTCATGTTTACCCACGGGTCTATCTCCCTACCCAGCGTCAGGACCGATGACCGTATGAAAGGCTTCTTCTACCTTCCGCTCCGTCAGCGGACCGAAAGAGAGAGAGAGAGAGAGAGAGAGAGAGAGAGAGAGAGAGAGAGAGAGAGAGAGAGAGAGAGAGAGAGCACAGCTTCAGCAGAACAAGCTGGCTCAGCTACTATGCCGGCGGGATGAGCTGCCGACAAAGCCGAGGCACAAATTGTCTCAGACAACAGATGGATCTCCAAAGAAAACGGGGCCATACACGTAAGGACCTCCAGCTGGTCTCTCTCTCTCTCTCTCTCTCTCTCTCTCTCTCTCTCTCTCTCTCTCTCTCTCTCTCTCTGGACCTGAGATTACAATGGTCCTAACATCACAGCCTTAGCGGCAGTGTCGGCTCATCCTCATCAATCATCAGTGGAATTTATCCATCTTTCCCCCACCCTCCCATGGCGTTTACGAAAGACGACTGGAAGGAGACGCTGGATTACAGACCGGTCTCCCCCCCTGACGAAGGCAAAAGAACTGGAAACGATAATCAGAAGGCGCGCGTAGCGGCTCCTTCCTCTGGAGGAACTCCGTTAGTGAAGAACGGGTTTGGAGTTCAGGGAGAGAGGAAGTCATTTGCAACACAGTTCTCCCCTCTGATTTCCATGAGCGTGATTGAGTTCCATTACGTACAAACCAGAAGGCTGGATCCCTTCCCCACCCCCTATCTGGAACGCAAGATCACATCTTACAAAAAGTATATGACAACTTGAGACATCCCACAACCTGCTGTTACTCTGTATTACACCTCCCACAACCATGTGTGTGTGTGTGGGATATACACCATCAGCCTCTTCTTCCTTCATTCTGGTGTACCATCTTGGGTGAAAAAGTCTCAGTGGGACGTGATAAGACACCATGAACCTGGACTAACAATTCTTACCTACGGGGATATACATAATGTTGGACATTTCTAAATGTTGAGGTATATTCATATTCCTTTGTGTGCTTACGACTGAAACTTGGAACATTAACAGTACGAATCATTGGAACGTCACTTACCTCCTACCACAGGTGGAGAACCAATGATCTAGTAAGTAAAATGCCTAACTATATTACCAGTTCCGACGGACTACAGTAACTGCGGAAAATAACGCACGTCGTGCGGTGGGTTCTGTCGTTCGTGCAATCACGAAGTATTTCGTATGACTTGGAAATGCAGCGTTTCTTTTCTATCTACGACCTTTATAATCCCTTTTTTCATGTATATATTTCCGTCATTTCCCTCTACAACCTCATACGCTACGGAGGACCACTGAGAGTCGCAGAGATGGACCTGAACTTACAAGAACATGCCGTGGGCACTGCACCTCGAACGACATGACAGTGGAACGTGTTCCAGCCCCTAAACACCGCCATCCACAACACTAAACGCCTTCAAACACCGTCCCTCCCTCAAGACACACAGACTCTGCCTCCTAAACATACACAGGCCCTCTTATCTCTGTTCTTCCTCCCAGACTCAGGGATTACACAACACCCTTGCCAACCCCTCTCGCAAAGTGGCGACCATTCACTCCTTGGAGGAGGAGGGGGGGGGGGGGGGGGGGGGGGGGGGGGGGGGGGGGGGGGGGGGGGGGGGGGGGGTCCTCAGCTGTAAGAGGATCAGGAAGCCTAAAGTGACACTCGAAGATGGTTCGAGTAAACAATGAGAAGTCGACACCAAAGGGTTGGTGCTTCCAGTATCGAATGAGCAGCCGAGGACCAAAGACTAGATGCTTCCAGTAACGGATGAGGAACCATGGACCAAAGACTGCCTGCTTCCAGGAATGAGTGAGGAACAATGGACCAAAGACTGCCTGCTTCCATGAACGGATACAGAACCACGGACCAAAGATTGCCTGCTTCCAGAAAAAGGATACAGAACCATGGACCAAAGATTGCCTGCTTTTAGGAACGGATACAGTACCATGGACCAAAGAGTGCCTGCTTCCAGGAACGAGTAAGGATCCATGGACCAAAATCGCTATATAAAGGCCTCACAAAGCAAGTACAGATATATGTATCGCACGTTAGAGACACTGAAGCTTAGAAACCAAGCGAGCATCCTGGACGAGGAGTAGGACAGGGAGGAGTATTTGACGTCCAATGGAAGAAGTGAAGATATACGTAGATTCCTTGCCTGCGTGATGGACGACGGAGTCCTCCCTGGTGGCTGAAGGAGCCCTCCTCACCGGTGGCTGAAGAAGCCCTCCTCCCTGGTGGCTGAAGGAGCCCTCCTCCCTGGTGGCTGAAGGAGCCCTCCTCACCGGTGGCTGAAGAAGCCCTCCTCCCTGGTGGCTGAAGGAGCCCTCCTCACCGGTGGCTGAAGGAGCCCTCCTCCCTGGTGGTTGAAGAAGCCCTCCTCTCTGGTGGCTGAAGGAGCCCTCCTCACCGGTGGCTGAAAGAACCCTCCTCCCTGGTGGCTGAAGGAGCCCTCCTCCCCCCCTAGTGGCTGAAGGAGCCCTACCCCTAGTGGCTGAAGGAGCCCTCCTCACCGGTGGCTGAAGGAAACCTCCTCCCTGGTGACTGAAGGAGCCCTAACCCTGGTGGCTGAAGGAGCCCTCCCCCTAGTGGCTGAAGGAGCCCTCCTTACCAGTGGCTGAAGGAGCCCTACCCCTGGTGGCTGAAGGAGCCCTTCCCCTGGTGACTGAAGGAGCCCTACCCCTGGTGGCTGAAGGAGCCCTCCCCCTGGTGACTGAAGGAGCCCTACCCCTGGTGGCTGAAGGAGCCCTTCCCCTGGTGACTGAAGGAGCCCTACCCCTGGTGGCTGAAGGAGCCCTCCCCCTGGTGGCTGAAGGAGCCCTACCCCTGGTGGCTGAAGGAGCCCCCTCCCCCCTAGTGGCTGAAGGAGGCCTCCTCCCTGGTGGCTGAAGGAGCCCTCCTCCCTGGTGGCTGAAGGAGCCCTGCCCCCTGGTGGCTGAAGGAAGCCTCCTCCCTGGTGGCTGAAGAAGCCCTCCTCCCTGGTGGCTGAAGAAGCCCTCCTCCCTGGTGGCTGAAGAAGCCCTCCTCCCTGGTGGCTGAAGGAACCCTTCTCCCTGGTGGCTGAAGGAAGCTTCCTCCCTGGTGGTTGAAGGAGCCCTCCTCCCTAGTGGCTGAAGGAGCCCTCCTCCCTGGTGGCTGAAGGAAGCCTCCTCCCTGGTGGCTGAAGAAGCCCTCCTCCCTGGTGGCTGAAGAAGCCCTCCTCCCTGGTGGCTGAAGAAGCCCTCCTCACCGGTGGCTGAAGGAGCCCTCCTCCCTGGTGGCTGAAGGAGCCCTACTCCCTGGTGGCTGAAGGAACCCTCCTCCCTGGTGGCTGAGGGAGCCCTCCACTCTGGTGGCTGAAGGAACCTTCCTCCCTGGTGGCTGAAGGAGCCCTCCTCCCCGGTGGCTGAAGGAACCCTCCTCCCTGGTGGCTGAAGTAAGAAGTCAATTGAAAGAAAGTTTACCCATCATCCTCACCACACACCTCAGCCAACACCTCTCTCTCTCTCTCTCTCTCTCTCTCTCTCTCTCTCTGTCTCTCTCTCTCTCTCTCTCTCTCTGTCTCTCTCTCTCTCTCTCCTCATGGGGCGTCTGAGCACTGCTCGCTCCTGGGTTGCCGCCACTCTCCGTCACAACAAATTGAGCCGGCAACAAGCCAGGCTGGGGAGAGATCGTCTCTCTTTTATATATACACTCCTCACGGCCGAAAATGGCTGTTTGACAGCGTCTTGGGAGGAGGAGGAGGAGGAGGAGGATGGGAAGAAAACAGCAACAAATTTGATAATCCTTAAATCGTGTTTTCGTGTAATCTTTTTTTTTTTTCTTCTTCGTTTTTGAGGCTATGCTACGTGATTCGTGATCGTGGCTGAATATCATCACATTCTGGTCATGATGACGCTATATCCCCCTGAGTACGTCGACACGACCTTGACTGAGTATGAGGGTGCGATCCTCCATCACGACGCTGCGACCCGTCGCTAGGGTACGACATCCTGGCCTCCGACCAACTCCTCGTAATGGGCTGGTCAACGATGGGGGGTAGGGGGGGACATCATGTCCAAGGTTTATACTTTCATGCTCAAGGGTTGTGCTCAAGGGTCGTCCCGTCGTGCTCAAGGGTCGTCCCGTCGTGCTCAAGGGTCGTCCCGTCGTGTATAAGAGTCGTACCGTCGTGCTTAAGGGTCGTACAACATCGTGCTCAGGGGCCGCCCCGTCGTGCTCAAGGGTCGTCCCGTCGTGTATAAGAGTCGTATCGTCGTGCTTAAGGGTCGTACAACATCGTGCTCAGGGGCCGCCCCGTCGTGCTCAAGGGTCATCCCGTCGTGTATAAGAATCGTATCGTCGTGCTTAAGGATCGTACATCATCGTGCTCAAGGGTCGCCCCGTCGTGCTCCAGGGTCGCCCCGTCGAGCTCTAGGGTCGTCCCGTCGTGCTCGAGGGTCGCACTGCCACGCTCAAAGGTCGTCCCGTCGAGTCCATGCGTTGAACGTGCATCACAACTTCTGATTATCATCTCCAGATGTACAGCTCTTCCAGCCACCTCTAGCCACACCTCCCCTCACCGAGCTAGCGCTGTTCTTATCCAGCTAGTGCTGTTCTAATGAACGTTATTCTATTCCTTGTACCATTTCTCTCTCGTCCTTCCACAGGCAGTAACCACACAAGCTCAAACTGTACTACGCACACATTCGCCCTCGTACATATGCGAAGTCTGTGCGTACGTTTATCACCCGCGCACTCTCGTACTTCGATACGTTCCATTCTCCGTAAAATCACCGTTTGCATACGCGCAGCATCTGTACTGACTACCCCTCTGCCCCACATGGAGATTCACGCTCGGAAGGCATCAGCACTTTGCATACATATATTTTTTCTAACCCCACACACACACACACACACACACACACACACACACATACACACACACACATACAGAAGAATGACCAAATGTGTATGTCAAGCGGTTTTCCAAGTCCGAACACATGTAAAGAGAAGTGTAACACAGTGACATTATTCTTCATAAGTGTGTGTGTGTGTGTGTGATTGTGTGTGTGTCACCGAACAACAGAAGCGGCACTTGACTAACACCACACACGCAGCTCACCACCAGGTAAGTGAGGCGCGTGAACCCCAAGCGCTTTCGTCATCCTCACATCTTCAAGGGGGAACCACAGGAACATCCCCTGAACTCTCGTGTCCCCCTGAGGATGTGGTCATAACGAAAACCCTCCACATACCTGCCTCCCATTTCCCAATGACCTGCACGTGCGTACGTTAGGTGTGTAGCCGTCCAGTGATGGGAAGGAAACGGAAGGATTTGTATGTGGGGGATTCCCATCTGTGGGATGTATGGACTCGTACATGCGTGTTGTCAGCCTCGACCCTTGGTTCCTACCTGCCACATCCATCTGTTCTTCTTGTCTTAAGTGCTGTGCTCGGGGGTACTTTCTCACCGAAGCTTCCCTACATTGCGAGAGGTTTTGGCTGATTATGACAACCCCACTTTCCTTTTTTTCTTTTTTTTTTTCGGTTACTTAGTAAATTCCCCCTTTTTAAGAACCCCCACCTACCCCCCAAAAAAAATTCTTACACACACATGAATATGGACCCAAAACACACACACACACACACACACACACACACACACACACACACACACACACACCACTTAAAGCCACACTTAACACCAATAAGAGCATCTCCAATCACACGCCACATATACACTTACACTTTTGACGATCTTGCACTTGACTCGCTCTGAACATCCCACTTACTTATAACCTCTTCCCCCTCCTCCCCCTCCCCCTCATCTCCCTAAAAAAAAAAAAACACACCCTCACTCACTGCAAATGTGTACCCTAAGCAGACTCTACACACACGCCCTCCCACAACCCATGGCCTTGGACCCGGTGAACACTGGCGTTTTTTACAGCTTAGTTGCCCTCCCATGTAACAGCCAGGAGGTTACCGCGGGGGCTGATTAGGACGGCCCTCCCATGCAACAGCCAGGAGGTTACCGCGGGGGCTGATTAGGACGGCCCTCCCATGCAACAGCCAGGAGGTTACCGCGGGGGCTGATTAGGACGGCCCTCCCATGTAACAGCCAGGAGGTTACCGCGGGGGCTGATTAGGACGGCCCTCCCATGTAACAGCCAGGAGGTTACCGCGGGGGCTGATTAGGACGGCCCTCCCATGTAACAGCCAGGAGGTTACCGCGGGGGCTGATTAGGACGGCCCTCCCATGTAACAGCCAGGAGGTTACCGCGGGGGCTGATTAGGACGGCCCTCCCATGTAACAGCCAGGAGGTTACCGCGGGGGCTGATTAGGACGGCCCTCCCATGTAACAGCCAGGAGGTTACCGCGGGGGCTGATTAGGACGGCCCTCCCATGTAACAGCCAGGAGGTTACCGCGGGGGCTGATTAGGACGGCCCTCCCATGCAACAGCCAGGAGGTTACCGCGGGGGCTGATTAGGACGGCCCTCCCATGCAACAGCCAGGAGGTTACCGCGGGGGCTGATTAGGACGAAGAGAAGATAAAGAGTCCACTAGGATTAACCCACCGTCACCGAAGGAGGGTTAGACACTGGTGACGAGATGCACCGCAGTGTTGGCGTAAGTAACCTCAGCGTTAAACAGCAAGAGACGCTTTTGCGTACTGGGACACCTCGCCGAACGGGTCGTCATCCTCATAACCTCACAGAGAGACGGGGAGTCAATAGACAGACTGATAGACCTTGAACCCCGTAAACCACCGTATCCCCCGTTGGTTTACGGGGTCACGTATCCCCCGTTGACAGGGAGATGAAAACGACTGAAATCCGTCCCATCTTTCCCGTCCCATTAGGGGGAAAAAATAATAACATCACCGAGACTCCTTCTTCTTTCCCTTCTATTTTCTTTTGGGTTTGTATGAAAAGGAAACATCGGGTTAGAATACCTTGCGTGACTACGAGTCTAATTGCACCTGACCAGGCCGGAGGCTGGCACACGGGCCCGTCTAATGATCACCAATTTGCCGATCAATGCCTCAAGATCCCGTGTAATTTGAGAGACATCAAGGTATCACCGAGGGGGAAGTGGGTGGGTTGGGGGCTGGGTCTGTCTGTCAATTTCTTTTCCTCGGCTGACGGCCCGTCACATCCGAGTGGAATGGACTGACAGGCATGGTAGCTGGTGAGATGTGGTCTCTTCGTGGATGGACAGACAGGTAAGGTGGCTGGTGAGATGTGGTCTCTTCGTGAATGGACAGACAGGTAAGGTGGCTGGTGAGATGTGGTCTCTTCGTGAATGGACAGACAGGTAAGGTAGCTGGTGAGATGTGGTCTCTTCGTGGATGGACAGACAGGTAAGGTAGCTGGTGAGATGTGGTCTCTTCGTGGATGGACAGACAGGTAAGGTGGCTGGTGAGATGTGGTCTCTTCGTGGATGGACAGACAGGTAAGGTGGCTGGTGAGATGTGGTCTCTTCGTGGATGGACAGACAGGCAAGATGGCTGGTGAGATGTGGTCTTCGTGGATGGGCAGACAGGCAAGGTGGCTGGTGAGATGTGGTCTCTTCGTGGATGGACAGAGAGGCAAGACCGCGGATTTAGGTCACTGGCTCTATGCAGAAACATTGGCTCCATATTTTCTGCTGGAGACAATAGAGACAGTACAGCGGATCAGTGAGTGTGTAAACATGCGCTCGATCATTCCTTGCTTAAAAGCGATGGAACGCTATTCGTGTTTCTTGTCTTTCTTTTTTGTTTCAAACAATTCTCGACTTCCTCTAAGAATCAATTGGTTTCTCCTCCTATCTTCCAATAGACTGATTTTTTTTTGTTTTTGTTTTTGTTTTTCGTCTTTTTGTCAACAACTAAGACTGACGGACCTCGGTACCCTCGCTCACATCGCGGACCTATAAGGTCTCTTCCGGACACCATTTCATCAGGGAGGGAGAGGCCTTGGAAGCCGTGGTCCAAACACCCACCCACCCTCCAACCCCATCACATGACCCGCTGAAGAAAGAACGGCTCCTGATGACAGTGCACGAAGTTCTCCGAAGGTCTCCCTCTCTCTCTCTCTCTTCTCTCTCTCTCTCTCTCTCTCTCTCTGACCCAGGGCACTAGTGGACACCACGTGACCTCCGACGTGCTCGCCCTCCTATCACCCCTGAATCCATCCAGAGTCTGGTTTTCGCAGTTTTGTGTGTTACACTTCTGATCTTCGACCCGTTTCGTCCCCTTTTCTTGTGGAGACGAGGAACGCTCCACTTCCCTTGTGAGACGAAGAAAATCACCTTTTATTGTACAGAGACGAGGAAAAGGACCTTTTCTTGCAATAGACGAGGAAAAAGGACCTTTTCTTGTAGAGAGACGAAGAAAAGGACCTTTTCTTGTAGAGAGACGAAGAAAAGGACCTTTTCTTGTAGAGAGACGAAGAAAAGGACCTTTTCTTGTAGAGAGACGAAGAAACGGACCTTTTCCAGCAAACAAGACGAAGAAAATGACTTTTCTGGTAAAAAGACGAAGAAAAGGACCTTTTCTAGCAAAAAAAACGAGGAAAAGGACTTTTTCTTGTAACAGACGAGGAAAAGGACCTTTTCTTGTAAAAGACGAGGACAAGGACCTTTTCTTGTAAAAGACGAGGACAAGGACCTTTTCTTACAAAGAGGCGTGGAAAAAGACCCATCCCACATCATATCACTCCCACATCATTCATGATCAAAAAAGTCGTTGTTGCAGAATGGGTTTCCATTCCATTCTTGACACGGACTTCACAGAACCTACTCCTCTCCCTGTGGACGTCATGTGGAACTTGTGTGGGAAAAGGCAAGATTAGGACAGGACTGTGGAGTGTGGGGATCAATATGGAACTGGTGTGTGGGTGTGTGTGTGTGTGGGTGGGTGGGTGGAGGGGAGAGTCTGATGCTCAACTTACGGGCTTTTGGGTGATGGAAGAGGAGGGGAAAGAGGAAGGAGGTGGATGGGGGTTCCTCCTCCTCTTCCTCCACAGGGAGGATGATGGGTGTTCGGGAGGGAAGGTCACAAGGGGGGGGGGGGGGGTCAAGCCACGCAGCCTCCTCGTTATTAACCCCCCCCCACTTCCTCCACCTTCTCGGTGAGGCATCGCCCCGCAAACGGAGACAGTGAAAGATTACAAGTAGGTGCCCCTCCACCTCACACCTTCCCCCTCTTCAACCTCCCTCCCAACCCATCCACCTCACACCTTCCCCCTCTTCAGCCTCCCTCCCAACCCATCCACCTCACACCTTCCCCCTCTTCAACCTCCCTCCCAACCCATCCACCTCACACCTTCACCCTCTTCAACCTCCCTCCCAACCCATCCACCTCACACCTTCCCCTTTCAACCTCCCTCCCAACCCCTCCACCTCACACCTTCCCCCTCTTCAACCCCCCCAACCCCTCCACCTCACACCTTCCCCCTCTTCAACCCCCCAGCCCCTCCACCTCAAACCTTCCCCCTCTTCAACTCCCCCAACCCCTCCACCTCACACCTTCCCCTCTTCAACCCCCCAACCCCTCCACCTCACACCTTCCCCATCTTCAACCCCTCAACCCCTCCACCTCACACCTTCCCCCTCTTCAACCCCCCAGCCGCTCCACCTCACACCTTCCCCACCTTCAACCCCCCAACCCCTCCACCTCACACCTTCCCCTCTTCAACCCCCCAACCCCTCCATCTCACACCTTCCCCATCTTCAACCCCTCAACCCCTCCATCTCACACCTTCCCCTCTTCAACCCCCAACCCCTCCACCTCAAACCTTCCCCCTCTTCAACCCCCCCAACCCCTCCACCTCACACCTTCCCCATCTTCAACCCCTCAATCTCACACCTTCCCCTCTTCAACCCCCCAACCCCTCCACCTCACACCTTCCCCTCTTCAACCCCCCAACCCCTCCACCTCACACCTTCCCCCTCTTCAACCTCCCCAACCCCTCCACCTCACACCTTCCCCATCTTCAACCCCCCAACCCCTCCACCTCACACCTTCCCCCTCTTCAACCCCCCAACCCCTCCACCTCACACCTTCCCCTCTTCAACCCCCCAACCCCTCCACCTCACACCTTCCCCCTCTTCAACCCCCAACCCCTCCACCTCACACCTTCCCCCTCTTCAACCCCCCAACCCCTCCACCTCACACCTTCCCCTCTTCAACCCCCCAACCCCTCCACCTCATACCTTCCCCCTCTTCAACCCCCCAACCCCTCCATCTCACACCTTCCCCATCTTCAACCCCTCAACCCCTCCATCTCACACCTTCCCCTCTTCAACCCCCAACCCCTCCACCTCAAACCTTCCCCCTCTTCAACCCCCCCAACCCCTCCACCTCACACCTTCCCCATCTTCAACCCCTCAACCCCTCCATCTCACACCTTCCCCTCTTAAACCCCCCAACCCCTCCACCTCACACCTTCCCCTCTTCAACCCCCCAACCCCTCCACCTCACACCTTCCCCCTCTTCAACCTCCCCAACCCCTCCACCTCACACCTTCCCCATCTTCAACCCCCCAACCCCTCCACCTCACACCTTCCCCCTCTTCAACCCCCCAACCCCTCCACCTCACACCTTCCCCTCTTCAACCCCCCAACCCCTCCACCTCACACCTTCCCCCTCTTCAACCCCCAACCCCTCCACCTCACACCTTCCCCTCTTCAACCTCCCTCCCAACCCATCCACCTCACACCTTCCCCCTCTTCAACCCCCCAACCCCTCCACCTCACACCTTCCCCCTCTTCAACCCCCCCAACCCCTCCACCTTACACCTTCCCCTCTTCAACCCCCACAACCTCCTCCTCCTCCACGCAGTCTGGGGAGGGTATACGGGAGAAGAAGAAAAACGTGTGATGGGGTTATAACTTCTCCTTAGAATGGACGGTGGCTGGATGGCCAAGGAGCACCGAGGGAATGAGGAAGTTTAGGATTTAGGGTCGTATGAGGGATAAGTACTTGCTTTACGGTTAGTGTGTGTGTGTGTGTGTGTGTGTGTGTGTGTGTGTGTGTGTGTGTGTGTGTGCGGAAGGGGGGGGGGGAACAGGGGAACCTCCCACCCCCATCACCACCACCCAGACGTCCTACGAAGGGGACGTGTCCAAAAACCGCTCCGGCTTACACGTGTGTACGAGGCGAAGATGCGTACCATTTCCCCCTCCCTGTGTGAGCTCAATATACAAATCATTTCTCGATTTGTCTCCACGTCTGTGACTGGCAGTCGAACCAATGGATGATACAGGTGTGGTTATACGGTCTTTTACAGTGCAACAATACGGTCTTTTACAGTGCAACAGTACGGTCTTTTACAGTGCAACAATAGGGTCTTTTACACTGCAACAATACGGTCTTTTACAGTGCAAGCAATACGGTCTTTTACAGTGCAACAATACGGTCTTTTACAGTGCAACAATACGGTCTTTTACAGTGCAACAATACGGTCTTTTACAGAGCAGCAATACGGTCTTTTACAGTGCAACAATACGGTCTTTTACAGTGCAACAATACGGTCTTTTACAGTGCAGCAATACGGTCTTTTACAGTGCAACAATACGGTCTTTTACAGTGCAGCAATACGGTCTTTTACAGTGCAACAATACGGTCTTTTACAGTGCAGCAATACGGTCTTTTACAGTGCAACAATACGGTCTTTTACAGTGCAGCAATACGGTCTTTTACAGTGCAGCAATACGGTCTTTTACAGTGCAACAGTACGGTGTTTTACAGTGAAACAGTACGGTCTTTTACAGTGCAGCAATACGGTCTTTTACAGTGCAGCAATACGGTCTTTTACAGTGCAGCAATACGGTCTTTTACTGTGCAACAGTACGGTCTTTTACAGTGCAGCAATACGGTCTTTTACAGTGCAGCAATACGGTATTTTACAGTGCAACAGTACGGTCTTTTACAGTGCAACAATACAGCAGTTTACAGTGCATCGACACAGTCTTTTACAGTGCAGCAATAAAGTCTTTTACAGCGTCATTCACATTTCATTCACACCGTCATTTACTGGATCGTCTGTACTCGCCGAATAACACTTTCTCTAAAATTGTATCTACTACATATTACTTCACGCTATTTAATCCCTTCGTTCATTAAGATTCCCTGGTAACTGTATAACTCCACCCATGTGACCTAGAATAATCGCATTCCCTGAACTGTAATCAGGCCCACTTATTAATCATAGTCTTGGGCAAAAAATAAAAAAAAAATAAAAGATAAATGATTTACAACAGCGACTTGTCACCAGAAGCTGCCAATAGCATGAATATAAGAAGGGGGAAAAAACGGGAAAAAGTTATAGACGTCAAAGTGTTATAAATGACACAAAAGCAGCGGGAAATGTCTCACTCACTCACTCACCCTCGACTCTAAACTTATAAGGTCAAAAATATATCCTTCTCTCAGTCCTGTAACCTAGAATGCGAGCCTACATGGGCAGGAGAAGGACATGCGTATTGAATAGGACATGCTTATTGAGCAGAGGGACATGCGTATTGGGCAGAAGGACATGCGTATTGGGCAGGAGAAGGACATACGTATTGGGCAGGAGAAGGACATGCGTATTGGGCAGGAGAAGGACATACGTATTGGGCAGGAGAAGGACATGCGTATTGGGCAGGAGAAGGACATGCGTATTGGGCAGGAGAAGGACATGCGTATTGGGCAGGAAAGGGACAAGGGCAGGAGAAGAGAAGGACATGCGTATTGGGCAGGAGAAAGACTTGCATATTGAGCAGAAGGACATGCATATTGAGCAGGAGAGGGACATGCATACTGGGCGTGAGAGGTACATGCATACAGCATTTTCCCTCCTAGCACTTCATCTGTCTTTTAAACTGGTCCTCTTTCCATTAGAGCGTTTGCCATGGTCTCGTACGAGGCTGGGGGCATCACCTCACCAAGCTCTTTTTTGAACACGTCAAGAAGGTCTTAATAAATTAGCATTTTCCTCTTTTGTTTTTTCCTGGTTGTGAACTTTTTTAAAGCTTAAAACCTAAAAGCTTTCACTCACTTTAAATAAATGAATAATAAAAAAAAAGGTTAAACCAGTTTTGACATTCCTGACTCTATATCAGGTACAATGTGTGGGGGGGATAATTTCACCGAAAGGGTACGAACGTATGTGCGATAATTTCAACTTGCCACGGGTACGAACGTTCTAATGCCATGATTTCAGACTCAAGGGGTTCGAATTCCTGTTAGGCGGTTACCATAGCTTTACCATACAAGACCAGACGCTTTATTTCACTCCGGGTGCTGGACTAGATGAAGGCGTTAATTCTATTCTCAATGTTCAAACTCTTGGTGCGAGGGGTCTGATAAGGATATACGGAGTCTAATCCCCTAATCTCAAGGTTCGAAGCCTTGAGTGAAGGAACTGAAGAGGAAATAAGGAGTTTGTGCGAAGGAATTGATTCGGAAATAAAGAGCTTCATCCCCTCATATTAAAGTTCGAAACCTTGTGCGAAGGAACTGAGGAGGATATAAGGAGTTTAATTCTATAATCTTAAGGTTCGAAGCCTTATGCGGAGGAAGTAATGAGGAAATAAAAAGCTTTATCCCCTAATCTTAAGGTTCGAAGCCTTGAAAGAAGGAACAGATACGGTAAAAAGGAGTTTCATCCCCTAATCTTAAGGTTCGAAGCCTTGAGAAGAAAATCATAAGGAAATAAGGAGTCTCATCTCATAATCTTAAGGTTCGAAGCCTTGAAAGAAGGAACTGATAGGGTAAAAAGGAGTTTCATCCCCTAATCTTCAGGTTCGAAGCCTTGAAAGAAGGAACTGATAGGGTAAAAAGGAGTTTCATCCCCTAATCTGTCATGAAAACTTGACATACATTCACATTATACTTACAGCCGCGTTATCAGAACGACATCGCCACAGCGCTTCTCCAGCCAGTGTTCAATACGACGCGGTAGTTTTCTCCAAGGAGGAGGCGACACATCTGGTGGTGCTTGAGGAGCGAGGCGAGGGGAGGGAGGGCGCGGGCGGGCGGGCGCTCACACACACACGTCCCGCGCAGACGAATGTCAGCGCTGCACCCCACCTCCCTCACATGCAGATCTGTACCAACGGTCAAGGTGGGAGGGGGAGGCAGAGATGAGCTCATTGTCTCGTCATCATCGCTGGGAGATAATGATAGACCTCGACGGCATCCGGTGATGGGTCGTTACGCACTAACGCCATGGGAACCTCATAATGAGGGGGGGGGGGAGTTTTATGACCACGTGCGTATAATGAGGCGGCGCGGGATGTTTATGGCCACGTGCGTATAATGAGGCGGGGGAAGTTTATGGCCACGTGCGTATAGAGGGGGGGGGGGAACTTTATGGCCACGTGCGTATAATGAGGCGGCGCGGGATGTTTATGGCCACGTGCGTATAATGAGGAGGAAGTTTATGGCCACGTGCGTATAGAGGGGGGGGGAACTTTATGGCCACGTGCGTACAGTGAGGGAGGGACCTTTTGGCCACGTGCGTATAGTGAGGGAGGAACCTTATGGCCACGTGCGTATAGTGAGGGAGGAACCTTATGGCCACGTGCGTATAATGAGGGAAGAACCTTATGGCCACGTGCGTATAATGAGGGAAGAACCTTATGGCCAAGTGCGTATAATGAGGGAAGAACCTTATGGCCACGTGCGTATAGTGAGGGAGGAACCTTATGGCCACGTGCGTACAATGAGGGGGGAGCTTTATGGCCACGTGCGTATAATGAGGGAAGAACTTTATGGCCACATGCGTATAATAAGGGGGGGGGGGAATCTTATGACCACGTGCGTATTTCTAAACCTCCTTCCCCTAATTAGCTTGACAGCTCCCACCTCCAGCCACCGTACCTGTGTGTGTCTAAGTGTGTTACGTTGCCGACGAAGTTCTTCAGCGCTTTTTGCACACTTCTGCTGTATTTTCAGTACGTCCTCTGACACACTGCCTCTCTCCGCAGCCACACTCAGTTGGGCGGGGGAGTGAGTGGGAAAAGAAGGAACATCATCTGTTCTGGGCGCATCACAGAGAGAGAGAGAGAGAGAGAGAGAGAGAGAGAGAGAGAGAGAGAGAGAGAGAGAGAGAGAGAGAGAGAGAGAGAGAGAGAGATAAGAGACGAACATATATCGCCTCGCACAGTAAAGTCTGCCTTGAGTATAGCCGCGTGAATCAATGCGTTGATCCTCAACGAACGAACGTCTTCCTTCCTTCGCATGACTTCCTTCGCCGAACCCTTACAGCTCGGACGCTTGTCATACCACATCACAAACTTATCATCGCTCCCACGTGAGTTACATCATCTCTTTCTTCCCCTGCGCGGCGAAAGCTGGGTAAATCAATTCTCCTCCTCAGTTCGTCTTTCATTCTTCCTTTACTCCTCCCGCCTTTGTAAAAGAAAAGAAAAAAAAAAATCGAGTCTGGAAACACCCGAGGAACTCAGATTAATTTCTTTTTCCTCATGTCTTTTATTTTCCCTGTTATCCAAGTTGGCTATATTTCTTTTACTCTTTTAAGGTGGGGAGGTCAGTATGAACGTGCATTCAAATTATGCTAATACACACATACTCGGAAGGTCAAGATGTTCGACATTCATTCTACAGTTGACTGCACAAGAGACAGCCTTGTCGAAGGGTGAGGTTGAAGGACACACGACAATGGCTTCCTTCCATCAGAACCCGGTGGACACAAAAGACCTCCATGGCTCTCACACCGTCTTTGACTTCAGCAGGGCTTTTGACCGCAGCAACCTCTCAGCACAGTCACCATCAATGGACGGAGGGGGATGTGTTATCTCACAGTCTGATGTACCTCCTCACTGTGTTGCACACAGCCAGGCTGAACGCTTCCGAAGGCTGAACGCTTCCGAAGGGCCTCCATCTCCGAACACCTTCCACTCCATCTCTTAGTGGTGCCCAACACAGGACAAGGATAAAAACCATCGTGACTCCCTCGTCCTCAAACAGGTCGCCCATGTAAAAAAGCACCTGGAAGCATGTCGCTGACCTGTGCAGTTACGTGGTGTCTGCGCTGACAACAGCCCCTGCGACTCTTGTCACCCTCCACGACACACGAACTATAGACGCGAAAACTGGAACACCGTTTGCTAAACCAAGACCGTGCGCGGTTTACGCTCATCAGCCTCGCTCCGAACGCTTTCCCAGCACTTTAGTGTGACACTGGACCACAATCCTCCTCCAGGTTGTCCAGGCCACCGCGCTTCTCAGTGTCGCCTTTAGGGCAGCAAACTAAGGTAAATAAACACAGACACCACCGTCATCAGATCACCCAATTATATTCTAGACATCTCACGCAGTCTCGAGGCATCTGGACTCAGGATCACCTATACACAACTTTCAAATTTTGTCAAACACACCTCATGCCTCCCTCCCTTGCCTGATCCTTCCTCCCTAACCACCACCACCACACAACAGGCGGATACTGAAAAAAGTTGCAGGGAAGGGCATGTGACCTCATCCTCGACCCCTTTCACGGCCGACTTACCAAAAGAGGGACACTACCAACCGGGTCCTTCTGGACCTCCTCTCATCACCTGCATCCTCCTACCTCCCGAGATCCCTCGTCCCCCGTGTCCCTACTTAATTATTTCTTCCTTTCTATATCAGTCTCCAAGACATTCTACGATGCGATGAAGCAATCTTTACCACGTGATTACACACAGACACACACACAAACACACACACACACACACACACACACACACACACACACACACACATTCATTCACGAGACTCATCTTGAGTCAGGAGGTCAGTGTACGGGATGAATGAAGAAGGAATTATTCATGTGTTGGAGACTTCGATATGAAAGCTTATGAGAATCACCATACATATTGAGACCAACCTGTGAGACACCACAGGTGCAGACGAACATCTACCATGAAACCATAGGTACAGACGAGCATCTACCATAAAACCATAGGTACAGACGAACATCTACCATGAAACCATAGGTACAGACGAGCATCTACCATGAAACCACAGGTGCAGACGAACATCTACCATGAAACCACAGGTACAGACGAACATCTACCATGAAACCATAGGTACAGACGAGCATCTACCATGAAACCATAGGTACAGACGAATATCTCCCATGATGAATGGTACCAAGGTAGACGTGACCCAGTCATCCCACCTTGGCGATGATGAAAGACGAAGTGAGGCAGAGCCACAGGTGGAACCCGCGAAAGCTTAATAGTATTACCCCCCCCCACCCCTTTGCGTCCGGTACCTCTCTCTCTCTCTCTCTCTCTCTCTCTCTCTCTCTCTCTCTCTCTCTCTCTCTCTCTCTCTCTCTCAGACAAGGACTGCTGGATGACGTGGTCCATATGGGAGGGTGGTCATCCGGTCGAATCTCGCTCCCACCAGTCGAGACTAAACTTGGGTGATGGGGTTTCCTGGTCGTGCGAGAGAGCGACTGACTGACTGGGGCGCTCCCCTCCCCTCATCCTCCATCGAATCCCCTTAGCTTAGGCGTTAATGGGTCTTGATTCCACTGGAGCCTTGTTGCTGGCGGAATTGGACCTTAAATTCCCGTTGCCTTTGTTGTTGGCGATAATGGACCTTAAATTCCCGTTGCTTTGTTGCAAGGAACAGTTGACCTTAATATCCTGAACTTTGTCAAAGGCGATCATGGACCTTAATCCCCCCCTCGGCTCTGTTACTGGTGAAATTTGACCTTAATCACCCTTGGCTTTGTTCGTGACGATATTGGACCTTAATTGCACCCTGCTTTGTTAGGGACGATAATTGATCCTAATTATCCTCGGCTTTGTTACTGGAGGCAAATGGACTTTAATTACATTTTGCTTTGTTCCAGGCGATAACGAACCTTAATTCGATTCATCTTCAGAAGCTTTCTTAACCTGTCTTCAAGGTAAAAAAAAAAAAAAAGGAGGGTAACTTTTCGTTTCTGTTCTCATCTCTACAAAGAGATGCATGTCAGACCTACCCATTTCCCTGCAAAACGTCGTATAGTCGTGCTCAAGGATCGCACCGTTGTGCTCAAGGATCGTACCGTTGTGCTCAAGGATCGTACCGTCGTGCTCAAAGATCGTACCGTCGTGCTCAGGGATCGTACCGTCGTGCTCAAGGATCGTACCGTCGTGCTCAAGGTTCGCACCGTCGTGCTCAAGGATCGTACCGTCGTGCTCAAGGATCGCACCGTCGTGCTCAAGGATCGTACCGTCGTGCTCAAGGATCGTACCGTCGTGCTCAAAGATCGTACCGTCGTGCTCAAGGGTCGTACCGTCGTGCTCAAGGATCGTACCGTCGTGCTCAAGGATCGCACCGTCGTGCTCAAGGATCGCACCGTCGTGCTCAAGGATCGTACCGTCGTGCTCAAGGATCGCACCGTCGTGCTCAAGGATCGCACCGTTGTGCTCAAGGATCGTACCGTCGTGCTCAAAGATCGTACCGTCGTGCTCAAGGATCGCACCGTCGTGCTCAAGGATCGCACCGTTGTGCTCAAGGATCGTACCGTCGTGCTCAAGGATCGTACCGTCGTGCTCAAGGATCGTACCGTCGTGCTCAAAGATCGTACCGTCGTGCTCAAGGATCGCACCGTCGTGCTCAAGGATCGCACCGTCGTGCTCAAGGATCGCACCGTCGTGCTCAAGGATCGCACCGTCGTGCTCAAGGATCGTACCGTCGTGCTCAAGGATCGTACCGTCGTGCTCAAGGATCGCACCGTCGTGCTCAAGGATCGCACCGTTGTGCTCAAGGATCGTACCGTCGTGCTCAAAGATCGTACCGTCGTGCTCAAGGATCGCACCGTTGTGCTCAAGGATCGTACCGTCGTGCTCAAGGATCGCACCGTCGTGCTCAAGGATCGCACCGTCGTGCTCAAGGATCGTACCGTCGTGCTCAAGGATCGCACCGTCGTGCTCAAGGATCGCACCGTCGTGCTCAAGGATCGCACCGTCGTGCTCAAGGATCGCACCGTCGTGCTCAAGGATCGTACCGTCGTGCTCAAAGATCGTACCGTCGTGCTCAAGGATCGTACCGTCGTGCTCAAGGATCGCACCGTTGTGCTCAAGGATCGTACCGTCGTGCTCAAGGATCGCACCGTTGTGCTCAAGGATCGTACCGTCGTGCTCAAAGATCGTACCGTCGTGCTCAAGGATCGCACCGTTGTGCTCAAGGATCGTACCGTCGTGCTCAAGGATCGTACCGTCGTGCTCAAGGATCGTACCGTCGTGCTCAAGGATCGTACCGTCGTGCTCAAAGATCGTACCGTCGTGCTCAAGGATCGCACCGTTGTGCTCAAGGATCGTACCGTCGTGCTCAAGGATCGCACCGTCGTGCTCAAGGATCGCACCGTTGTGCTCAAGGATCGTACCGTCGTGCTCAAAGATCGTACCGTCGTGCTCAAAGATCGTACCGTCGTGCTCAAGGATCGTACCGTCGTGCTCAAAGATCGTACCGTCGTGCTCAAGGATCGCACCGTCGTGCTCAAGGATCGTACCGTCGTGCTCAAAGATCGTACCGTCGTGCTCAAAGATCGTACCGTCGTGCTCAAAGATCGTACCGTCGTGCTCAAAGATCGTACCGTCGTGCTCAAGGATCGCACCGTCGTGCTCAAGGATCGTACCGTCGTGCTCAAAGATCGTACCGTCGTGCTCAAGGATCGCACCGTCGTGCTCAAGGATCGCACCGTCGTGCTCAAGGATCGCACCGTTGTGCTCAAGGATCGTACCGTCGTGCTCAAGGATCGCACCGTCGTGCTCAAGGATCGCACCGTCGTGCTCAAGGATCGTACCGTCGTGCTCAAAGATCGTACCGTCGTGCTCAAGGATCGCACCGTCGTGCTCAAGGATCGCACCGTTGTGCTCAAGGATCGTACCGTCGTGCTCAAGGATCGCACCGTCGTGCTCAAGGATCGTACCGTCGTGCTCAAAGATCGTACCGTCGTGCTCAAGGATCGCACCGTTGTGCTCAAGGATCGTACCGTCGTGCTCAAGGATCGCACCGTCGTGCTCAAGGATCGTACCGTCGTGCTCAAAGATCGTACCGTCGTGCTCAAAGATCGTACCGTCGTGCTCAAAGATCGTACCGTCGTGCTCAAGGATCGCACCGTTGTGCTCAAGGATCGTACCGTCGTGCTCAAAGATCGTACCGTCGTGCTCAAGGATCGTACCGTCGTGCTCAAGGATCGCACCGTCGTGCTCAAGGATCGTACCGTCGTGCTCAAGGATCGCACCGTTGTGCTCAAGGATCGTACCGTCGTGCTCAAAGATCGTACCGTCGTGCTCAAGGATCGCACCGTCGTGCTCAAGGATCGTACCGTCGTGCTCAAAGATCGTACCGTCGTGCTCAAGGATCGTACCGTCGTGCTCAAGGATCGCACCGTCGTGCTCAAGGATCGCACCGTTGTGCTCAAGGATCGTACCGTCGTGCTCAAAGATCGTACCGTCGTGCTCAAAGATCGTACCGTCGTGCTCAAAGATCGTACCGTCGTGCTCAAAGATCGTACCGTCGTGCTCAAAGATCGTACCGTCGTGCTCAAAGATCGTACCGTCGTGCTCAAAGATCGTACCGTCGTGCTCAAGGATCGTACCGTCGTGCTCAAGGATCGCACCGTTGTGCTCAAGGATCGTACCGTCGTGCTCAAGGATCGCACCGTTGTGCTCAAGGATCGTACCGTCGTGCTCAAGGATCGCACCGTTGTGCTCAAGGATCGTACCGTCGTGCTCAAAGATCGTACCGTCGTGCTCAAGGATCGCACCGTTGTGCTCAAGGATCGTACCGTCGTGCTCAAGGATCGCACCGTTGTGCTCAAGGATCGTACCGTCGTGCTCAAGGATCGTACCGTCGTGCTCAAAGATCGTACCGTCGTGCTCAAAGATCGTACCGTCGTGCTCAAAGATCGTACCGTCGTGCTCAAGGATCGCACCGTTGTGCTCAAGGATCGTACCGTCGTGCTCAAGGATCGCACCGTTGTGCTCAAGGATCGTACCGTCGTGCTCAAAGATCGTACCGTCGTGCTCAAGGATCGCACCGTCGTGCTCAAGGATCGCACCGTTGTGCTCAAGGATCGTACCGTCGTGCTCAAGGATCGCACCGTCGTGCTCAAGGATCGCACCGTCGTGCTCAAGGATCGCACCGTTGTGCTCAAGGATCGTACCGTCGTGCTCAAAGATCGTACCGTCGTGCTCAAGGATCGTACCGTCGTGCTCAAAGATCGTACCGTCGTGCTCAAAGATCGTACCGTCGTGCTCAAGGATCGTACCGTCGTGCTCAAAGATCGTACCGTCGTGCTCAAGGATCGCACCGTTGTGCTCAAGGATCGTACCGTCGTGCTCAAGGATCGCACCGTTGTGCTCAAGGATCGTACCGTCGTGCTCAAGGATCGCACCGTTGTGCTCAAGGATCGTACCGTCGTGCTCAAAGATCGTACCGTCGTGCTCAAAGATCGTACCGTCGTGCTCAAAGATCGTACCGTCGTGCTCAAAGATCGTACCGTCGTGCTCAAAGATCGTACCGTCGTGCTCAAAGATCGTACCGTCGTGCTCAAAGATCGTACCGTCGTGCTCAAAGATCGTACCGTCGTGCTCAAAGATCGTACCGTCGTGCTCAAGGATCGTACCGTCGTGCTCAAGGATCGTACCGTCGTGCTCAAAGATCGTACCGTCGTGCTCAAAGATCGTACCGTCGTGCTCAAGGATCGCACCGTCGTGCTCAAGGATCGCACCGTCGTGCTCAAGGATCGCACCGTCGTGCTCAAGGATCGCACCGTTGTGCTCAAGGATCGTACCGTCGTGCTCAAAGATCGTACCGTCGTGCTCAAGGATCGCACCGTTGTGCTCAAGGATCGTACCGTCGTGCTCAAGGATCGTACCGTCGTGCTCAAAGATCGTACCGTCGTGCTCAAAGATCGTACCGTCGTGCTCAAGGATCGCACCGTTGTGCTCAAGGATCGTACCGTCGTGCTCAAGGATCGCACCGTCGTGCTCAAGGATCGCACCGTTGTGCTCAAGGATCGTACCGTCGTGCTCAAAGATCGTACCGTCGTGCTCAAAGATCGTACCGTCGTGCTCAAGGATCGTACCGTCGTGCTCAAGGATCGTACCGTCGTGCTCAAAGATCGTACCGTCGTGCTCAAGGATCGCACCGTTGTGCTCAAGGATCGTACCGTCGTGCTCAAAGATCGTACCGTCGTGCTCAAAGATCGTACCGTCGTGCTCAAAGATCGTACCGTCGTGCTCAAAGATCGTACCGTCGTGCTCAAAGATCGTACCGTCGTGCTCAAGGATCGTACCGTCGTGCTCAAGGATCGTACCGTCGTGCTCAAAGATCGTACCGTCGTGCTCAAAGATCGTACCGTCGTGCTCAAAGATCGTACCGTCGTGCTCAAAGATCGTACCGTCGTGCTCAAAGATCGTACCGTCGTGCTCAAGGATCGCACCGTCGTGCTCAAGGATCGTACCGTCGTGCTACAAAGATCGTACCGTCGTGCTCAAGGATCGTACCGTCGTGCTCAAAGATCGTACCGTCGTGCTCAAGGATCGTACCGTCGTGCTCAAGGATCGTACCGTCGTGCTCAAAGATCGTACCGTCGTGCTCAAGGATCGTACCGTCGTGCTCAAGGATCGTACCGTCGTGCTCAAAGATCGTACCGTCGTGCTCAAGGATCGTACCGTCGTGCTCAAGGATCGTACCGTCGTGCTCAAGGATCGTACCGTCGTGCTCAAAGATCGTACCGTCGTGCTCAAGGATCGTACCGTCGTGCTCAAGGATCGTACCGTCGTGCTCAAAGATCGTACCGTCGTGCTCAAAGATCGTACCGTCGTGCTCAAAGATCGTACCGTCGTGCTCAAAGATCGTACCGTCGTGCTCAAAGATCGTACCGTCGTGCTCAAAGATCGTACCGTCGTGCTCAAGGATCGTACCGTCGTGCTCAAAGATCGTACCGTCGTGCTCAAGGATCGTACCGTCGTGCTCAAGGATCGTACCGTCGTGCTCAAAGATCGTACCGTCGTGCTCAAAGATCGTACCGTCGTGCTCAAGGATCGTACCGTCGTGCTCAAAGATCGTACCGTCGTGCTCAAGGATCGTACCGTCGTGCTCAAGGATCGTACCGTCGTGCTCAAGGATCGTACCGTCGTGCTCAAAGATCGTACCGTCGTGCTCAAGGATCGCACCGTTGTGCTCAAGGATCGTACCGTCGTGCTCAAGGATCGTACCGTCGTGCTCAAGGATCGCACCGTTGTGCTCAAGGATCGTACCGTCGTGCTCAAAGATCGTACCGTCGTGCTCAAAGATCGTACCGTCGTGCTCAAAGATCGTACCGTCGTGCTCAAAGATCGTACCGTCGTGCTCAAGGATCGCACCGTTGTGCTCAAGGATCGTACCGTCGTGCTCAAGGATCGCACCGTTGTGCTCAAGGATCGTACCGTCGTGCTCAAAGATCGTACCGTCGTGCTCAAAGATCGTACCGTCGTGCTCAAAGATCGTACCGTCGTGCTCAAGGATCGCACCGTTGTGCTCAAGGATCGTACCGTCGTGCTCAAAGATCGTACCGTCGTGCTCAAGGATCGTACCGTCGTGCTCAAAGATCGTACCGTCGTGCTCAAAGATCGTACCGTCGTGCTCAAGGATCGCACCGTCGTGCTCAAGGATCGCACCGTCGTGCTCAAGGATCGCACCGTCGTGCTCAAGGATCGTACCGTCGTGCTCAAGGATCGCACCGTCGTGCTCAAGGATCGCACCGTTGTGCTCAAGGATCGTACCGTCGTGCTCAAGGATCGCACCGTCGTGCTCAAAGATCGTACCGTCGTGCTCAAGGATCGTACCGTCGTGCTCAAGGATCGCACCGTTGTGCTCAAGGATCGTACCGTCGTGCTCAAGGATCGCACCGTCGTGCTCAAGGATCGCACCGTCGTGCTCAAGGATCGTCCCGTCGTGCTCAAGGATCGTACCGTCGTGCTCAAAGATCGTACCGTCGTGCTCAAGGATCGTACCGTCGTGCTCAAGGATCGTACCGTCGTGCTCAAAGATCGTACCGTCGTGCTCAAGGATCGTACCGTCGTGCTCAAGGATCGTACCGTCGTGCTCAAGGATCGTACCGTCGTGCTCAAGGATCGTACCGTCGTGCTCAAGGATCGTACCGTCGTGCTCAAGGATCGCACCGTTGTGCTCAAGGATCGTACCGTCGTGCTCAAGGATCGTACCGTCGTGCTCAAGGATCGTACCGTCGTGCTCAAAGATCGTACCGTCGTGCTCAAAGATCGTACCGTCGTGCTCAAGGATCGCACCGTTGTGCTCAAGGATCGTACCGTCGTGCTCAAGGATCGTACCGTCGTGCTCAAAGATCGTACCGTCGTGCTCAAGGATCGTACCGTCGTGCTCAAAGATCGTACCGTCGTGCTCAAAGATCGTACCGTCGTGCTCAAGGATCGCACCGTTGTGCTCAAGGATCGTACCGTCGTGCTCAAGGATCGCACCGTTGTGCTCAAGGATCGTACCGTCGTGCTCAAAGATCGTACCGTCGTGCTCAAGGATCGCACCGTTGTGCTCAAGGATCGTACCGTCGTGCTCAAGGATCGCACCGTTGTGCTCAAGGATCGTACCGTCGTGCTCAAGGATCGCACCGTTGTGCTCAAGGATCGTACCGTCGTGCTCAAGGATCGTACCGTCGTGCTCAAGGATCGTACCGTCGTGCTCAAAGATCGTACCGTCGTGCTCAAGAGATGACAAGAGACGAATAATGGAACAGACCGACTCCCAGAAACACAAGACCACCGAAATGGAACGACAGCAATGTGGAACAAAACGATCCTTGAGGAACTATAAAATCTCCCAAAATGGAAAGACAGGAATGTGGAACAGAACCACACTTAAGAACAGCAAGATCTCCGAGATGAAGAGACAGGAATGTGGAACAGAACGATCCTTGTGGAACACCATGATCTCCAAAATGAAAAGAGGGGAATGTGGAACAGAACGATCCTCACAAACAGAGGATCTCCGAGATTAAAATACAGGAACGTGGAACAGAACGATCCTTACGAACAGAGGATCTCTCCCACGAAGCACTGTGAGCGGCAGCGTCGTGCAGGGAGCGGCCGGCCACAACACACGCACATCAAGCGCCCTCCCTGGCGAGGTCTTCCTCAGCAAGCGCTCGCCTCGTCTCTGATGATTAATTGAGCCACAAGGGCTTATTACTGCCTGCTTGCCTGCTTACCCGTCTGCCTGCCTGCTTGCCTGCTTGTCCGCCAGCCTGCCTGCTTGCCAGCCTGCCAGCCTGCTTGTAGCATAGAGAGGAGAGAGTGTAAATCAGTTCCCCGTGTGAGCTTAAGGAAGGGTTCCCCATTACACGAAGGTCAACACCATCTGATAGTCAATGTTAGCTCCTCCGTCTACTGTGGACATTCGGTCCGTCCATTACTCCTGGCCTCTGGCGGATCAAGAACATTACTCCTGGCCTCTGGCGGATCAAGAACATTACTCCTGGCCTCTGGCGGATCAAGAACATTACTCCTGGCCTCTGGCGGATCAAGAACATTACTCCTGGCCTCTGGCGGATCAAGAACATTACTCCTGGCCTCTGGCGGATCAAGAACATTACTCTTGGCCTCTAGTGGATCAAGAACATTACTCCTGGCCTCTAGCGGATCAAGAACATTACTCCTGGCCTCTGGGGGATCAAGAACATTACTCCTGGCCTCTGGCGGATCAAGAACATTACTCCTGGCCTCTGGGGGATCAAGAACATTACTCCTGGCCTCTAGCGGATCAAGAACATTACTCCTGGCCTCTAGCGGATCAAGAACATTACTCCTGGCCTCTGGGGGATCAAGAACATTACTCCTGGCCTCTGGCGGATCAAGAACATTACTCCTGGCCTCTGGCGGATCAAGAACATTACTCCTGGCCTCTGGCGGATCAAGAACTTTACTCCTGGCCTCTGGGGGATCAAGAACATTACTCCTGGCCTCTAGCGGATCAAGAACATTACTCCTGGCCTCTGGCGGATCAAGAACATTACTCCTGGCCTCTGGCGGATCAAGAACATTGCTCCTGGCCTCTGGCGGATCAAGAACATTACTCCTGGCCTCTGGGGGATCAAGAACATTACTCCTGGCCTCTGGCGGATCAAGAACATTACTCCTGGCCTCTAGCGGATCAAGAACATTACTCCTGGCCTCTGGGGGATCAAGAACATTACTCCTGGCCTCTAGCGGATCAAGAACATTACTCCTGGCCTCTGGCGGATCAAGAACATTACTCCTGGCCTCTAGTGGATCAAGAACATTACTCCTGGCCTCTGGCGGATCAAGAACATTACTCCTGGCCTCTGGCGGATCAAGAACATTACTCCTGGCCTCTAGTGGATCAAGAACATTACTCCTGGCCTGTGGCGGATCAAGAACATTACTCCTGGCCTCTGGCGGATCAAGAACATTACTCCTGGCCTCTGGCGGATGAAGAACATCATGAGTTAGTTCTCTGTGTTTGGGAATATTTTTTCTTTTTTGAGATTTCCATTAAACAAGTTCCAGGAGGCTTAGTCACAGGCCGATGTTACCGTGTTCCAGATACATCGAAGTCCCTCTCCCGGTGAGGGTAAGGTACGGAGGGAGGCGCCAGGCGATGTTACAGTGTTCCAGATACATCGAAGTCCCTCTCGCGGTGAGGGCAAGATAAGGAGGGAGGCGCCAGGCGATGTTACTGTGTTCCAGATACATCGAAGTCCCTCCCTCGGTGAGGGTAAGATACGGAGGGAGGCGCCAGGCGATGTTACTGTGTTCCAGATACATCGAAGTCCCTCTCCCGGTGAGGGTAAGGTACGGAGGGAGGCGCCAGGCGATGTTACTGTGTTCCAGATACATCGAAGTCCCTCCCTCGGTGAGGGCAAGATACGGAGGGAGGCGCCAGGCGATGTTACTGTGTTCCAGATACATCGAAGTCCCTCTCCCGGTAAGGGTAAGGTACGGAGGGAGGCGCCAAGCGATGTTACTGTGTTCCAGATACATCGAAGTCCCTCCCTCGGTGAGGGTAAGATACGGAGGGAGGCGCCAGGCGATGTTACTGTGTTCCAGATACATCGAAGTCCCTCCCTCGGTGAGGGTAAGATACGGAGGGAGGCGCCAGGCGATGTTACTGTGTTCCAGATACATCGAAGTCCCTCTCCCGGTGAGGACAAGATACGGAGGGAGGCGCCAGGCGATGTTACTGTGTTCCAGATACATCGAAGTCCCTCCCTCGGTGAGGACAAGATACGGAGGGAGGCG
This sequence comes from Panulirus ornatus, assembly GCF_036320965.1. Classification (NCBI taxonomy): domain Eukaryota; kingdom Metazoa; phylum Arthropoda; class Malacostraca; order Decapoda; family Palinuridae; genus Panulirus; species Panulirus ornatus. Next base: position 15,089,543 of record NC_092255.1, read on the forward strand.
CCAAGAGAACCTCATGCCATAAGGAGAGACTAAAGATCACATTAGGGTCATCTACAACCTATTGGAGAAAAAAAATGATCCATTAAAAAGCTGTGTGATTCCAGTGTAGAGGTACACCATGACGAGAGATCTTAACAGGCCACACTTCGTCCTTCGGAGGGACGACAACAGGATGAAAAGGAAAAATTATGGGGGTGTGGTGGTCTGCTGGAGCGCAGGTATTGTCCGGAAGGCTGGAAGGAAGGAAGGAAGGGAGGATGAGGAAGAGAGAGAGAGAGAGAGAGAGAGAGAGAGAGAGAGAGAGAGAGAGAGAGAGAGAGAGAGAGAGAGAGAGAGAGAGAGAGAAGAGGGCAGCTCCCTTTCGGGGAAAATATCATACGATGGCTCTGGTGACACCATCCCCCCCACACGACGACCACGACCACCATCAAGATCCCCCGCGTACACAGTGAGTGAGGGAGGGAGGCATCAAAGACCGCCAGGGCCACTACGTAAATACATGGGCTACAATAAACCCACCACCACAAGTTTGATCAATATTTGTTGCCCATCTGACAAAAGGCCTCCCCCTACCCTCCCCCTACCCCCCATAAAGAACACACTGCCGATATGGACGACGCGCAAACACTTCACTTCCTCTCTCTCTCTCTCTCTCTCTCTCTCTCTCTCTCTCTCTGGCCATCCTCCCTCGCGATGCCGAAGCGGGACATGGAATAACAGCCGGGAATGATCATCACACGGGTCTCTGGAATGACCCGGTCAGCTCTGGAATGACCCAGTCAAGTCTGGAATGACCCAGTCAGCTCTGGAATGACCCATTCAGCTCTGGAATGACCCAGTCAGCTCTGGAATGACCCAGTCAAGTCTGGAATGACCCAGTCAAGTCTGGAATGACCCAGTCAGCTCTGGAATGACCCAGTCAGCTCTGGAATGACCCAGTCAAGTCTGGAATGACCCAGTCAGCTCTGAAATGACCCAGTCAGCTCTGGAATGACCCAGTCAGCTCTGGGATGACCCAATCAGCTCTGAAATGACCCAGTCAGCTCTGGAATGACCCAGTCAGCTCTGGAATGACCCAGTCAAGTCTGGAATGACCCAGTCAGCTCTGGAATGACCCATTCAGCTCTGGAATGACCCAGTCAGCTCTGGAATGACCCAGTCAAGTCTGGAATGACCCAGTCAGCTCTGGAATGACCCAGTCAGCTCTGGAATGACCCAGTCAGCTCTGGAATGACCCGGTCAGCTCTGGAATGACCCAGTCAGCTCTGGAATGACCCAGTCAGCTCTGGAATGACCCAGTCAGCTCTGGAATGACCCAGTCAAGTCTGGAATGACCCAGTCAGCTCTGGAATGACCCAGTCAGCTCTGGAATGACCCAGTCAGCTCTGGAATGACCCAGTCAGCTCTGGAATGACCCAGTCAGCTCTGGAATGACCCAGTCAGCTCTGGAATGACCCAGTCAGCTCTGGAATGACCCAGTCAGCTCTGGGATGACCCAGTCAGCTCTGGGATGACCCAGTCAGCTCTGGAATTACCCAGTCAGCTCTGGGATGACCCAGTCAGCTCTGGAATGACCCAGTCAAGTCTGAAAAGACCCAGTCAGCTCTGGAATGACCCAGTCAAGTCTGGAATGACCCAGTCAGCTCTGGAATGACCCAGTCAGCTCTGGAATGACCCAGTCAAACCTGGAATGACCCAGTCAGCAGCTTGTCTGCCTCGCCCGTTCGTGGAATGGCATATGAAGGTCGCCACAACAAAGAGCTGTAAGGTGATGTAATTTAGAGAGATAAAAGAACAAAAAAGGTCACCTTGGCGAGGCTATATATCATTGGGATTATAGCCATGTAAAAGAAACTTCTCGCTGGAAGGGAGTACACTTTCCCCTGCTACTGGAAGTAGCGCAATCTTGGGCTACAGGGGGGCATTTGGAAACAGGTCCTGGGTAGCTTCAGAATGGAACGCTTCGACCTCGTGGGTCCTGATGAACTAAACTAACGGTGGCGTGAAGCCCCGTGGTGTGGTGTGGTGCTGGCATGATGTTGTCCAGTCCCAACTGTTCTTGCCTACTACGGCATTTTCATGACCCAATAGGTTCACGAATAACCCAACAGTTTTACGAATAACCTAACAACAGTTTTACGAATAACCCAGCAGCAGTTTTATGAATAACCCAACAACAGTTTTACGAATAACCCAGCAGAAGTTTTACGAATAACCCAACCCAACAGTTTTACGAATAACCCAAAAACAGTTTTACGAATAACCCAGCAGCAGTTTTATAAATAACCCAACAACAGTTTTACGAATAACCCAGCAGAAGTTTTACGAATAACCCAGCAGCAGTTTTACGAATAACCCAACCCAACAGTTTTACGAATAACCCAAAAACAGTTTTACGAATAACCCAGCAGCAGTTTTACGAATAACCCAACAGGTTCTCACTAACGGACTGGTATATATGTTTAAAGCTCAAATGAGGCATACTGCTTTCCTCTAATACGTCTCAGAGTGAGGGGAGCAGTTGATTCTAATTAGGCTTTACGTTAATCATGTGAATTATTAAGACAATTCAGGTATGATGAGCTCAGCCTGGATTTGTACATTACGTTGGACGTGAGATTTGTTTGTAAGTTAGATTTGGTTAAGTGTGGCTTAGATTTACTTAGGCGAGATTAAGTTCTGCTGGGGGGGAAAGGAAAACGGGGTTATGTCATTTAAAAACGGACTTTAATTTAACAGTCACGGATAAAATTCATGTGAAACGCTAGGTCGAAGCTGTATCGAGCTCTCTGTCTCGAAACGTATAGAGGGAGAGATTGAAACACGCCTGGTCGAACCTGTACTGAACCCTCTGTCTCGCCAGACAGAGACAGATCCTGGGGTCACGCCTGGTCGAATGTCTCGACAGAGAGAGACAAAACCTAGGGACACGGCTGGTCGAAGCTGTACCGAACCCTCCCTGTCTCGACAGACAGAGACAGAGAGGGTTCGGCTCAGCTTCGATCGGTGTGTACCGGGGCTTCGGGACTTCAGCTATGTCACAAGAATTTTGCCCTAAACCGTACATATGGTAAAAACCCAAAAAAAAAAAAAGTATAATTCCGAATAATTATATGGTATCCCACTTTATGTGATTATTTCCATCGAAATATAAAAAAACCAGCAAACCATCTACAATGGAAAATGATGAGAAATGTTGCCAGCAATCGATATACTACAACATAATACGAAGGCATGTCCCAAAATCCCTCGTCGGTGGAGTTAAATTGTTTCACACAAAAAAGTGTTAAGGTAATTTTTTTACTGAGTGTACATACGTATTACATGCGGCTGGAGTGGAGAGTAAAGTACATATCTTAAAGTCGCATCTCCTGTCGTAATAACGGTAAACTAGCGTCCTTAAAGGTCGCATCTACTGTCGTAATTACGGTAAACTAGCATCCTTAAAGGTCGCGTAAACTAGCATCCCTTAAAAAGTCGCATCTACTGTCGTAATTACGGTAAACTAGCATCCCTTAAATGGTCGCATCTACTGTCGTAATTACGGTAAACTAGCGTCCTTAAAGGTCGCGTCTACTGTCGTAATTACGGTAAACTAGCATCCCTTAAAAGGTCGCATCTCCTGTCGTAATCACGGTAAACTAGCATCCCTAAAGGTCGCATCTACTGTCGTAATCACGGTAAACTAGCATCCCTTAAATGGTCGCTTCTACTGTCGTAATTACGGTAAACTAGCATCCCTTAAATGGTCGCTTCTACTGTCGTAATTACGGTAACCTAGCGTCCTTAAAGGTCGCGTAAACTAGCATCCCTTAAAAAGTCGCATCTACTGTCGTAATTACGGTAAACTAGCGTCCTTAAAGGTCGCATCTACTGTCGTAATCACGGTAAATTAGCATCCTTAAAGGGTCGCATCTCCCGTCGTAATCTCTGGGCTTACCTTCGTCGACGCTTCGTATGGCCGGGATTAATTAGTGTGGTATATTAAAAAACTTCTCCCGTGTTGTATGCGCTGACGACAAGACAACGAGTTTTAATGTTTCTCTGCGACGCTCCTTGGTCTAATATTTCTCGCGTACCCCCCATCCCCTGCTCCCATATTACCATGTCTCTCCTTATTTAAGGCTCTGTTCTTTCTATGTTCTACCTCACTTTACTCGTGACATACGTCAACTTAACCCCATAAGTGAGATGATCGCTCCCCTTAACCTGGTCGGCTGTAACCTCTCTTCAAGTACGATAACGACCCTCTAACTTATTGAGTAAGGTTAAAGACTCCATGAGCACGACGACTTTAGCCCCTTAAATAAGTTAAGAACCCCTTAAGTAAGATTATTTTAGCCTCTTAATAAGACAGCAACCCCTTAAGCACGATGACTTTAGCCTCTTAAATAAGTTAACAACCCCTTAAGCACGATGACTTTAGCCCCGTAAATAAGTTAACAACCCCCTTAAGCACGATGACTTTAGCCCCTTAAATAAGTTAACAACCCCCTTAAGCACGATGACTTTAGCCTCTTAAATAAGTTAACAACCCCCTTAAGCACGATGACTTTAGCCTCTTAAATAAGTTAACATCCCCCTTAAGCACGATGACTTTAGCCCCTTGAATAAGTTAACAACCCCCTTAAACACGATGACTTTAGCCCCTGAAATAAGTTAAGAACCCCCTTAAGCACGATGACTTTAGCCCCTTAAATTAACAACCCCTGAAGCACGATTATTCTAGCCCCTTAATAAGACAGCAAACCCTTAAGTGCGATGACTTTAGCCACTTCTTTTACCTCGAACACTCAACCCCTTGAGTGAAAACAAACCCCCAACCCCTTGAGCACGAAGACTTAACCCCTTAAGCACCATAACAATTACGTGGTCGACGTCGACCAAACCCCTTTGAGTACAATGACTTTATTCACCCCCTTTGAGCACCACGACCTAACCCCGTGAATACGATGTCCAACGCCATCAATACCTCATCACTGCTCAATGGGGGTTAATTCACTGAGGGTACACAAGGTAAATACCTAAGAGGACATAACGCTATGTGTTAGTAACATCTTGACTATCTGACTAATCGACAATATATATATATATATATATATATATATATATATATATATATATATATATATATATATATATATATATTTTTTTTTTTTTTCTTTTCAAAAGAAGGAACAGAGAAGGGGGCCAGGTGAGGATATTCCCTCAAAGGCCCAGTCCTCTGTTCTTAACGCTACCTCGCTAATGCGGGAAATGGCGAATAGTATAAAAGAAAGAAAGAATATATACATATATATATATATATATATATATATATATATATATATATATATATATATATACATATATGAAGCAGGGGGGGGGGTCGAAATCCTCCCTTCTAGCTTTTACTTTCCCAAAAGAAGGAAGAGAGAAGGGGTCCAAGTGAGCATATTTCCCTCTTAGGCTCAGTCCTCTCTCCTTAGCGCTACCTCGCTAACGCGGGAAACGGCGAATATAAGTCATTTTGGGCTACAGTAACCCAGGCAGATGTGGTTTCCACGATACATAAACCCTCTGGGCAGCACGTCTTCACCAGGATTAGCAAGGTAAAGCTGCACTGGCCTGGGCGAGGGAGTCAAGGGTTTTTTTTTTTTGGAGGGGGGAAGGGTGTCCTCTGGTTATTTCTTACTTGAGGGGGGGTGAAGGATGGAGGCCACTGATGCTATGAATTTCAGCGACAGGTGAAGATCGCAGACCATATTCCTGCGCGAGGCAATCCGCCATGGTTCGAATGCCGGTCGCGAGGGGGTTGTCCACAGTTAACCCAGCCGTTCATCCTCCCCTAGAGTCTGGTCGAGAGAATAGGTACCTTGCTTACGTTACACACACACACACACACACACACACACACACACATCTATATGTATATATATATATATATATATATATATATATATATATATATATATATATATATATATATATATATATATATATATATATATATATATATACCCGAGTGATGTAGCTCCACC
>NC_092255.1:15103062-15133062 GCF_036320965.1 Panulirus ornatus
TCTCTCTCTCTCTCTCTCTCTCTCTCTCTCTCTCTCTCTCTCTTTAAGGGGAGAGGGCATGATGATGTGGTGTTGTGGGGAGGGTGTGGTGGAGTGGTGGGTGTGGAGTGGTACGGATGTGGTAGGTGGTGGGGAGGAGGTTTGGAGGGTGTGGAGTGGTGTGGTAGGATGTGGCAGGTGGGAAGTTAGGAGGGTGTGGAGTGGTGTGGTAGGGTGTGGCAGGTGGAAAGTTAGGAGGGTGTGGAGTGGTGTGGTAGGGTGTGGCAGGTGGGAAGTTAGGAAGTGGTGTGGTGTGGTGTGGTAGGGTGTGGTACTTGGGAAGTCTGGAAGGTGGGGACTGGCTTATGGAGGGTCAGGAGTGAGGATGTGGGTGGGTGGGTGTGTGGTGGAGGATGGAGGGTCTGGCGTGGTGGAAGAGAGGTGTGGAGTGGACTGGATGGCGTGCGGTATGTTTCGCCAGGTGGAAGATGTGTGGGGTGCGATGTGGAAAACTTAAGGTGTGGGGGTGAAGTGGATGGAGCAGAGTGTTTTCTTGAACGGATAAGCATGTGTGGAATATCAGGTGGAGGGTAGTAAATAAGTGGAGGACGCTAAGTGGATAACAATGGCATAAGTGAAAGGGTCGTTAAGGTGGGGCATGAGAAGTGGAGGGTGTGGAGTGAGTGGTATGCAGCGGAGGGCTGTGGAAGCAAAAGGTGTGAAGCTAAGGACAATGTGGAGTGGAAAGTGTGGAGGGGTAAAGAGTGGCGGTGGGTGGACTGTGGAGGAGGATGCGGAGGGAAAGATATCAGGTGGATGATGTTGATGAAGATGATGTGGAACGGAACGTGTGGAGTAGAGCGGGAGGAGGAGAGAGTGTAAGATATATCCAAAGACACGAAAGTCGAACTTTCTTTTTTTCAGAAATCTAAGCAAGACGGAAGACCCCGCTCCGGCGTTCGTTGGACTGTGTTGGTGGTGGTAAAAGATCTCTTTATTTACAGCATTCCCCCACCTCCCTCACGTCACCTCCCGTGGAGCGAGAGCAAGGCTGAGAGAGAGAGAGAGAGAGAGAGAGAGAGAGAGAGAGAGAGAGAGAGAGAGAGAGAGAGAGAGAGAGAGAGAGAGAGGTTTCCAATCCCGGTGAGAAATGCCGAAGCCTTTTCAAACCTCCTTGTTTGTCCAGGATTCTTCTCCTGCCGAGACTACACCTTCAGCTGTAATACACACACACACACACACACACACACACACACACACACACACACAAACACACGTGTGTGTGTGTGTGTGTGTGTGTGTGTGTGTGTGTGTGTTTCACTACACCAACATTATCTATCCTCTGGTCACCTATATATCAACCCACGTCTACCTCATGTCTATCTCCTCAACAGTCTATCATCTACGTTTTGTATCGCCTTTATCATCGTACATATTCCTAGATAAAGAAGAGATGAACGGAGATCCGTCAGAGGCACACTGGACCACCGGTGTCACAACTGAGAACAAGGAACAGTTCATCGTGTCGCGTCACTGCGATAGATAGACAAAGACCCTCCAACCGGGTCTTTAAAAGGCCTCTGTGGCGAAATGGACCCTCTGAACAAGGCGTTCCTTTGACGAAGGCCCCTTTGCGACACCATCGGCCGGGCCTGACGTAAAGCCCTTCCGCTCCGACGACCCCGAGTTATCGCAATCGTAAATCGTGAGCGTTCTTCGGCGGTGATGGGAATGACACGTTCTCCGTTCATCGACGAAACTCCCTCTCTTAAAAAAAATTTTTTGCTCCTTCTGGAGTTGGCCAGTAAGCGAATCGCTCCCTCGCGCAAATGGGAGATACGCATCTGACCCGAGAGAGAGAGAGACACAGAAGGAAGTCTAGCGGTCAGATATTGAGATTAATATATATATATATATATATATATATATATATATATATATATATATATATATATTGTAAATAGTTCCCATTCTTGTGCAAATAATAAGTTAATGATACGCATGTTGCTGGATTCGAACGCACCCGACCTACATTCGGGTGGTCACTTGTTTACCAAATGGCATCTTAGTTACGTTTCTTAGTTATATATCAACTGGCTATTATATTTCTTTCTTGTATCTCCCCTGATGATGTGATCATTACACGAAAGTACACTTGGGAACTTTTCGTGTTTCATTTTCCCGTGGACTCAGAGGAATATATATATATATATATATATATATATATATATATATATATATATATATATATATATATATATATATATATATCAGCAAGAGATTGAAATCTCTTCTTGTGTGACATTTACGAAAGCAGAGAGAGAGAGAGAGAGAGAGAGAGAGAGAGAGAAAGAGGATGGTTGAAGGGGGAATCCAGTTCTTTACTTGTTTATCGTATGGATGCCTTTATGGCAGCGTTCCTTTAGGATATAATTACGTGTTTGGGTAAGTAAGGCAACATTCCTTCAGGCTTTATGTATTTAATTTGTTATTTGCGGAGGACGGTAATTAGGGAGAACAATATAAACCATGGACGACCGAGTAATCAAGGTTCCCTCATAAACTGTAAATGATCAGTTGTTCTGCTGTAAACCATGAGAAAATTTACCAGAAGAAGAAGAAGTAGAAGAAATAAAAGAAGAAAATAAGGAGAAGAAGAAGAAGAAGAAGAAGTAATAAAAGAAGAAGAAGCAGAAGAAATAAAAGAAGAAAATAAGGAGAAGAAGAAGAAGAAGAAGAAGAAGAAGAAGAAGAAGAAGAAGAAGAAGAAGAAGAAGAAGAAGAAGAAGTAATAACAGAAGAAGAAGTAGAAGAAATAAAAGAAGAAAATAAGGAGAAGAAGAAGAAGAAGAAGAAGAAGAAGAAGAAGAAGAAGAAGAAGTAGAAGAAATAAAAGAAGAAAAAATAAGGAGAAGAAGAAGAAAAAGAAGAAGAAGAAGAAATTAAAGAAGAAAAATAAGGAGAAGAAGAAGAAGAAGAAGAAGAAGAAGAAGAAGAAGAAGAAATAAAAAGAAGAAAAAGAAGAAGAAATAAAAGATAAAAGAAGAAGAACAAGAACAAAGAGGAGGAAGAACAACGGTATGAAATTAAAACAAAAAAAACATTTTCCTCTCGTTAGAATTCTCAAAAGTTATTTTCTTTTGAGTCGGGCGTCCTGGCCCCGCGAGACAGATGTATATGAAAATCCTATTATCGCTGCTCGCTCAAGATTGGAGTATTATTACACTGGGGTCAGGAGGGAAGTGCCTGATCCCCTTGTGCACGCTCTGATGCAGTCTCACACCTACAGCTCAAGCACATGAAGAAATAACACCTTTACAAATACCGTGAGAGGGAAACACGAAACCTCACCTCGTACAATAAATTCAAAGTCTTGATGATGATACATATATATATATATATATATATATATATATATATATATATATATATATATATATATATATATATATATATTGGAAAGGATCACAGTTTTGCGCATGATCAAGATATTCCTATGAGTCCACGGGGAAAATGAAAAACGATATCGTGTTTCATTTTCCCCGTGGACTCATAGGAATATATATATATATATATATATATATATATATATATATATATATATATATATATATATATATATATATATATATATATATAAAGTCTAAGCTCCAACCTCGTGTTTCTCTATCTCCTCATTATTTCCACACACACACATACACATCTACAAAATATATTCTAAAAGTTATCTTTTTTGTTTTTTGGGAGAAGTGATTGAACAGGTGTTTCAGTCCGTCTGGAACACAAGGAAACACTTGTGTTCATCATCATTCTGTGTTGCTTACCTCGTACTCCGTCAGAGTGGCATCAACTGTACTGTCTACCATGAACTAGTTGTCCCATCTACTGTACTGTCTACCACGAACTAGTTGTCCCATCTACTGTACTGTCTACCACGAACTAGTTGTCTCATCTACTGTACCATCTACCATGAAGTAGTCATGCTCGCTGTACCATCTTCAAACTCTTATCTTCCCCACCCCCCCTCCCCCCGCCTTCGCGTCAGTATGAAAAATACTGTCTGCGTCAGTATAAAAACATCTCTTTGCGTCAGTATGAAAACATCTCTTTGCGTCACTATGAGGAAAACATCTCTTTGTGTCAGTATGAAAACATCTCTTTGTGTCAGTGTGAAAACATCTCTTTGTGTCAGTATGATGAAAACATCTCTTTGCGTCTGTATGAAGAAAACATCTTTGTGTCAGTATGAAGAAAACATCTCTTTGCGTCAGTAGGAAAAAAAATCTCTTTGCGTCAGTATGGAAACAATCTACAACAGAAGAAAGCACGTGTAATCTTACCCGACACCGAAGTCAGTCCCGTTCGTTCCAGTGGATCTGAAAGAAAATGGAAAAAAAATATCGATTAATCAGAAAATTGTGACGCAAACGTAATCAGAAAATTGTAACGCAAACGTAATAAAAAAAATCGTGACGCAAACGTAATTTTGCAGAAATGTACAATCAGATATGTGGTAAACCATTGGTTATTTTTTTCTTATATTTTCCCATACGCGTCAAAGAAGACTTTAAGATAAGCCATGGAGTTCCTCTGATACCTTATCTTGTCTCTGCCTTCATATATGAAGATAGTAGAATGCCATTACCGTCCTCTAGCAGATAGCCTGGTCATAGACCATCGGGTCTTGTGTTATCTGGCTTTCCCATGTACTGCCATGAGGGTATACTATTACTGTCCTCCAGCAGATAACCTGGTCATAGACCATCAGGTCTTGTGTTATCTGGCCTCACTCCCATGTACTGCCATGAGGGTATACTATTACTGTCCTCCAGCAGATAACCTGGTCATAGACCATCAGGTCTTGTGTTATCTGGCCTCACTCCCATGTACTGCCATGAGGGTATACTATTACTGTCCTCCAGCAGATAACCTGGTCATAGACCATCAGGTCTTGTGTTATCTGGCCTCACTCCCATGTACTGCCATGAGGGTATACTATTACTGTCCTCCAGCAGATAACCTGGTCATAGACCATCAGGTCTTGTGTTATCTGGCTTTCCCATGTACTGCCATGAGGGTATACTGTCCTCCAGCAGATAACCTGGTCATAGACCATCAATGTCAAATCTGAATGCTTTTCGTTTCAAGGATACACCTGTGTTGTTATGTTCACCAGGTTAGGTTTCGCCAGACTCCGTCTGCAAGTGGGTCACGCCACAACTCACCTCCGGCGAGGCTGTACAATCTCTCGACGAAGAACTTCTTACGCCAAAGGAATCCGTAATTTCTCTGCTACTGATTGTAGCGCAGGTTTGAGGCTACAGGCCACCATGGAGAAAGGGGGTCCTATGATAATATATTAATAATAATAATAATAATAATAATAATAATAATAGTGATAATAATAATGATAAAAATAATAATATTAATAATAATAATAATAATAATAATAATAATAATAATAATAATAATAATATCAATAACGATAAAAATAATAATATTAATAATAATAATAATGATAATAATGATAATAATAACATTACTGGGATATGCAGACAACCATTACGATTTTTCTCACGTTTGGACATATACGTACACGGCATTAAGCAGGTCACAAAATATATCCCAAATATGTAACTCATGAAGTCATAGTGAACATATCTTACAATCTATTCCCGTTATGCATTAAAACCTCTAGACACACACACACACACACACACACACACACACACACACACACACATACACACACACACACACAAACTGCTTAAAAACCCATTACAACCCTTTTTTCCCCACCAAAAAATATGTATCATTAATAACCCCCTTTTTTTTTTGTATACAGCTGCGTAGCCGATGAAATGAAAGACAGGTAAAGACATCTGTTCCCTGTGCAGCTGTGTCACCTCAACACCCACCACAGGTGTTGAGAACCCTCTGCGATGTGTATAAACACTTGTACCTGCCATCATGTACACCAGCGTGGAGATGAAGCGTCAAGGGGCGATATCTTGTCAGACCCCGACGATGTATATATATATATATATATATATATATATATATATATATATATATATATATATATATATATATATATTTTTTTTTTTATACTAATCGCCATTTCCCGCATTAGCGAGGTAGCGTTAAGAACAGAGGATGAGGACTGGGCCTTTGAGGGAATATCCTCACCTGGCCCCTTTCTCTTTTTCTATCCCTGGGGATAAGGGAGAAAGAATACTTCCCACGTATTCCCTGCGTGTCGTAAAAGGCGGCTAAAAGGGGAGGGAGCGGGGGGCTGGAAATCCTCCCCTCTTGTTTTTTTTTTTAATTTTCCAAAGGAAGGAACAGAGAAGGGGGCCAGGTGAGGATATTCCCTCAGAGGCCCAGTCCTCTGTTCTTAACGCTACCTCGCTAATACGGGAAATGGCGAATAGTATGAAAAAAAAAAAAAAAAAAAAAATATATATATATATATATATATATATATATATATATATATATATATATATATATATTTATATATATAGGGAGACGCAGATCTGCTCGAATGGTCTGTCCCACCCGTCATATAAATCTATATATAAACATCGGGAGGCAGGTATTACCTTGTTTATCTGAAACCCTGTCTGTCGAGGTCCAGCGAAAGACGCAGTGGGGTCACATGGTGCCAAGCCGGGAAAAGGGATGGAAAGACATTTTTTTCTTCATCTCTTTAAACGCAAATAAACATTTCTCTCCTCGTCTTTTCTTCGTCGACGCGCCGAAAAATAATTGGATTTCGGATTCCAGGTTCGAATCCAGTGGGAACGCTTTATATATATATATATATATATATATATATATATATATATATATATATATATATATATATATATATGCATGTATGTATGTATATATATATATATATATATATATATATATATATATATATATTACCCCCACCCCCACAATATTTGATGGGGGTTGGGTTAATATACACATTAACCTCTCAATTACGAAGAGTACAACAGTCTGAGCACATGGTACGACACCCTGAGCACGATGGTACGACCTTTGAGTACGAACGACCCTTATGTACGACAACGGCGACCCTTGAACACGACGGTGCGACACCCCGAGCACGTCGGTACGAGACCTTGAGCACGACGGTACGACCTTTGAGTACATACGACCCTTTAGAACGACACTACGACCCTCGAACACGACGGTACGACCCTTGAGTCCAAACACTATGATCTTTGAGTTGCGACACGACGACCCTTGAGTCCGACCCTCTGGGCAAGGAGGGCCAATGGTGTTTTAAAAACTCAAGCCATCGTACCCAACGGTCGTCCCGTCGTGCCCAAAAGGGTCGCACGGACAGTCGTGCTTGATGTGCGTGTAAACAAAAGCAAACAACAAAAATTCCCCCTGTGAATCACATAATACAAGACCCTTACGTACGCCTCCACGGTATATTTACCATATCCACAGGGCCTCGTCACCTCACACTTCAAGGAGGTCGTCCTCGATCGTATCCCTGTTAAAAGTCCCCCTGAAAGCAGCGCCCTACACCTGACGCTGAACCCTACAGCAGGAGCTTACGAGCAGGTGCAACTCGAAGAGAACAGCTGCTACACCTGTGTGGACGTGGGGGACTGAGGAAATGTGGAGGGGGGGGTCACCGGCGAGGCGACACCTTCTACAGGTATGGTATGTGCGTCTCATTATTATCATTATTATTATCATTATTATTATTATTATTATTATTATCATTATTACTATAATCATCATTATCATTATCATTATTATCATTATTACTATAATTATCATTATCATTATTATCATTATTACAATCATTATTATCATTATTATCATTATTATTATTATTATTATTATTATTATTATTATCATTATCATTACTATCATTATTATCATTATTATTACTATCATCATCATTATTATTATTATTATTATTATTATTATTATTATTATTATTATCATTATTATTATCATTATTATCATTATTATTATTACCATCATCAGTGTTAATGTTCTATCATTTCTATTATCATTACTATCATTATTATCATCATTATTACCATTTTGATATTTCTTTATACTCACATTCGTCGTTTCCCTGCGTTAGAGAGGTAGCGCCGGGAAAATATATAGAAATGGTCACTTTCCCCGACGTCCATCTATTCTCTAGCTGTCAGGTATATTGCTTCGAAACCACGGCCCCTCCACCCACATCCAGGCCCCCACACACCTCTCCATGGTTTACCCCCGGCCGCTTCCGATGACCTGGCTCAGTCCAGCGACTCCACGTCGTCCCCTGGATATCACACCACTCCAATTCGCTCTATCCCCCTGCACGCCATCTGACTGTCTGTGACCAGTCCTTCTGATTCCCAGTGACCAGAGCCTCCTGATTCCCAGTCCCCAGAGCCTTCCTGATTCCCAGTCCCCAGAGCCTCCTGATTCCCAGTCCCCAGAGCCTTCCTGATTCCCAGTCCCCAGAGCCTTCCTGATTCCCAGTCCCCACAGCCTTCCTGATTCCCAGTCCCCAGGGCCTTCCTGATTCCCAGTCCCCAGAGCCTTCCTGATTCCCAGTCCCCAGGGCCTTCCTGATTCCCAGTCCCCAGAGCCTTCCTGATTCCCAGTCCCCAGGGCCTTCCTGATTCCCAGTCCCCAGAGCCTTCCTGATTCCCAGTCCCCACAGCCTTCCTGATTCCCAGTCCCCAGAGCCTTCCTGATTCCCAGTCCCCAGAGCCTTCCTGATTCCCAGTCCCCAGGGCCTTCCTGATTCCCAGTCCCCAGGGCCTTCCTGATTCCCAGTCCCCAGAGCCTTCCTGATTCCCAGTCCCCAGAGCCTTCCTGATTCCCAGTCCCCAGAGCCTTCCTGATTCCCAGTCCCCAGAGCCTTCCTGATTCCCAGTCCCCAGAGCCTTCCTGATTCCCAGTCCCCAGAGCCTTCCTGATTCCCAGTCCCCAGGGCCTTCCTGATTCCCAGTCCCCAGGGCCTTCCTGATTCCCAGTCCCCAGAGCCTTCCTGATTCCCAGTCCCCAGAGCCTTCCTGATTCCCAGTCCCCAGAGCCTTCCTGATTCCCAGTCCCCAGAGCCTTCCTGATTCCCAGTCCCTAGGGCCTTCCTGATTCCCAGTCCCCACAGCCTTCCTGATTCCCAGTCCCCTGCAGCCAGCTGGTGCCAGCACCCAAAGCCCTGCGCTGCTTCATAATTAATCATCAGTCTTCAAATATTCATGTTTCAATCTTGTGATACAATCGTCGTGTCTATTGGCAGAGGGGGAAAATCTCATATTAATAAGAGAAATACGGGCACGCTGCCCCACCCCGATATTCTTCTGTTCTCCGACGCGTTCTGTGATATCCTCAAACTACACTGGAAGGACTCAGGCGATAAAGGAATGGTCACATTAACTGAACCACCTGATCGTGGATCTTGTGGTGGTCGAGATGTGGTCCCTCACCCAGTTCACGTGATCAACTGAACAGCACACTGCTGGCTTTGATACCCTTGAATAGTCTTGTTAGTGCGAGGGGTAAAAGGCATTTTGGTTCATTGTATTAAGGATACGTGGTCGTTAAGTGTGATTATATATATATATATATATATATATATATATATATATATATATATATATATATATATATATATATATATAACAGTAAGATCTATTCTCTTTGTACGATTATACTGATAAGATGGCGAGTAAACACGACAGCACGAGGGTACGAGCCGACGGTACGATCCTTGAGCACGACGGTACGATCCTTGAGACGGTACGATCCATGAGCACGACGGTACGATCCTTGAGCACGACGGTACGATCCTCGAGCACGATGGTACGATCCTTGAGCACGACGGCACGATCCTTGAGCACGATGGTACGATCCTCGAGCACGACGGTGCGATCCTTGAGCACGACGGTACGATCCTTGAGCACGACGGTACGATCCTCGAGCACGATGGTACGATCCTTGAGCACGACGGCACGATCCTTGAGCACGATGGTACGATCCTCGAGCACGACGGTGCGATCCTTGAGCACGACGGTACGATCCTTGAGCACGACGGTACGATCCTTGAGCACGATGGTACGATCCTTAAGCGCGACGGTACGATCCTTGAGCACGACGGTACGATCCTTGAGCACGACGGTACGATCCTTGAGCACGACGGTACGATCCTTGAGCACGACGGTACGATCCTTGAGCACGACGGTACGACCCTTAAGTGCGACGGTACGATCCTTGAGCACGACGGTACGATCCTCGAGCACGACGGTGCGATCCTTAAGCACGAGGGTACGACCCTTAAGCACGAGGGTACGACCCTTAAGCACGACGGTACGACCCTTAAGCACGACGGTACGACCCTTAAGCACGACGGTATGGCTCTATAATTGGCCTTGTTTCTAACTAGACAGAACCTTTAAAAAGTCGAACCGTCGTACTCAAGGGATGAAAAAGAAATATACATACACATTCAAGACATATGGCATTCAGTCTTAACTCCGTGAGGGACCGGATACCATAAACCCAGACCTATCTCCCATAAGGCTATCGTAACGGATTGAATGTATCTTATGAGTTAACCATCGCCTGATTCCACCACTCGATCCTCCTTTACTGGTGAAGGACAGAGTCTTCTAAACCTTTCACATCCAAGACGCTTACTGAGAGTCACTGGAATCTATTGTATGCTGAAGGGAGTTTGGGCGTTGTCTTCACTAATAACAAGAACAACAAGAACAACAACAACAATAACAACAACAATAATAATAATAATAATAATAATAATAATAATAATAATAATAATAATATAATAATGATAATGATTACAATACTACTACTACTACTACTACTACTACTACTACTATTACTACTTCTACTACCACTACCACAAATAATAATAATAATAATGATAATAATAATGATAATAATAATAATGATGATTAAAATACTGCTACTAATACTACTATTACTATTTCTACTACCACTACCACTAATAATAATAATTATAATAATAATAATAATAAAAATAATAATAATAATATCAATAATGCTGTACGCTGTATAGAAACATGGTTTCTCTAATTCAAAAAGCCACATTTGCTTCCTTTAGTTATTTCTATGACACATATATCTCGTAATGAGCATTCCATAATAGCCATTGTATCATCTGTATTTTCTGTAAGTCATCAGCTCTGAAGAACAATTTACTGTCTATAAAAGCGTAAGTATATTCTCTCACGTCTGTAGTCTATCAATTGTGTGATACGCCGTCAATATAATACACAATTACGTTTGAGTGTTGGATTCTTTTCTATCTAGAATGTTTCTTAAAATAACCATCATATTTCCTCAGTTATTTCTACAATTCATCTGTTTTGTAACACACTGTCTACAGCGGCTACAGCACTGTCTTTGTATGTCTATTGTCCGTGAACACTGTAACACAGAGTCTGACATAAACGACTTGTAACCCCCATCCCCCACCAAACGCCTGCTCGCGAAAGCAAAAAAAATAAAGGAAAAACTAAAAAAGGGAGAAAAAAAATGCCTTCTATCCGAATTCTTGTGGTTCATATATAAATCATGAAGGCGATCCCGTTATTTTCCCAGTGAAAGCCCTGACACTGTGAAGATTTACGGGGCTCTGTGTCCGTCTCATAACACAAAGGCAATATTCAAGACTCACTCCCCACCAGAGGAGGAGGAGGGAGGTAGAGACGCAGTCCCTACCTCCTCCAGGTGGGGGTGTGTATGTATATATATATATATATATATATATATATATATATATATATATATATATATATATATATATATATATATATATATATATATATGTGTGTGTGTGTGTGTGTGTGTGTGTGTGTGTGTGTGTGTATAGAGAGAGAGAGAGAGAGAGAGAGAGAGAGAGAGAGAGAGAGAGAGAGAGAGAGAGAGAGAGAGAGTGTGTGCTTGATCCATGAATGCATAACGTTATCGACACCACCGTCCTAGCAGCAGCATAGCGAGCCTTGGTGAGGTTCGCTTCGCGCTATACCTTACAGTAAAGACGTCTGGCCAGCGGAGGCTTTAAAGAGCGGACGGTCTCCCAGGACGCATGCGCTGCGGTATCGGCTGGCTGGGTGACACTGGGTCTCAGAGGATCTGTCATCAACTCTGCCAGAGTCGTTCAAGGCCGTCAAACATCGAGCTACGGCGCCCACCCCCAGCAGCAGCAGCTCCTCCTCCTCCTTCTCTAAGGGCGTATGATTCACGGGAGTACCCAAGGGTAACTTGGGTCTCACGCTATTCAGGCCGTGAAGTGAATCAGTTCACTTCTCTAAACTTCTCAACTGGCGCAGGCACGTAGAGACGTACGTATATACTACGTTAAGTAACTTCCTTCCGTGCACTTGTTGCTTATAAACAAATAAAAGGAGTGGAGGAGGAAGGAGGGGGAGAAAGAAAGCTTAATGTCTATCTCCAATACTTCCTTTCCCTAATATATGTGTACGTGCGCTCGAACAGCATCCATCGGGGGAGCTCGTGCCGGACTCCGCCCGCACCATCGTCCTCCGTGGGCGGAAAGGAGTACCAGTCCCGTCGAAGGTCCCCCATCTCCCCCCCCCCCCAAAAAAAAAGGGAGTCCTTCACTACGTCCCGTCGAAGGTTCCCCCTCTCCTCTACCCCCCAAAAAAGGGAGTCCTTCGCTACCCTCCTCCTTCGACTGGAGAGCAGGAGACCTGACCTTCGCAGCTGCAGGAGACAAACACCAACAACGACACCGCCCTCCTTACCCCTCCCTCCTCAACAATTAAACGGGTGGCGGGGCTGTATAATGCAATCATTAAGGGAAGTCGCGAGTTGGTGCATCATGCGGTTCTCGATCCTCTATAGCGACAACCCCCCCCCCCCCCCCCCAATCCCAAGCCAGGCTTAAAATCCAGGATCGAACCCCCCGGCCGCATATGTGGCTTCGAGGAGAGGGGGACGTGGGTGAAGGGGTGGGGGAGAGTAAGCCAGCACCGCCATTAACGAACAAGGGAGGTGGGAGAGCAGTGCCACAATGCTCAATCCCCCTCATCCATTTACCGTATCTATAATGACGATTTCAGGTCCAGGGAACCCCCTATTGTGGCGAAGATACACACACACACACACACACACACACACTCTCTCTCTCTCTCTCTCTCTCTCTCTCTCTCCCGCCGGGAGAGGGACAGACGACGGGAGGGCAGTAATTAACACGCCATTGTTCCCCTCCCCCTTCCTCCCATCACCTTATCTCTCCCGCATGAGACGGAAGAACAACAACAATGATGAAAATGAGGGCAAGGAGACTTGGTGAGTTGCAGAGGTGTTTACGGTGAGGCGGCTCACAAAATGACAGACGAGTGGGAGATGAGTGTTTCATGCATGACATGCCTCTGGTGTGCATGACTGGTGTGTTATGCATGACAAGCCTCTGGTGTATATGACTGGTGTATCATGCATGACATGCCTCTGGTGTGCATGACTGGTGTGTCATGCATGACAAGCCTCTGGCGTATATGACTGGTGTGTCATGCAATGACAAGCCTCTGGCGTAAATGACTGGTGTATCATGCATGACATGCCTCTGGTGTGCATGACTGGTGTGTCATGCATGACATGCCTCTGGTGTGCATGACTGGTGTATCATGCATGACAAGCCTCTGGCGTATATGACTGGTGTGTCATGCAATGACAAGCCTCTGGCGTAAATGACTGGTGTGCCATGCATGACATGCCTCTGGTGTGCATGACTAGTGTGTCATGCATGACAAGCCTCTGACGTATATGACTGGTGTGTCATGCATGACAAGCCTCTGGTGTGCATGACTGGCGTGTCATGCATGACAAGCCTCTGGTGTATATGACTGATGTGTTATGCATGACATGCCTCTGGCATATATGATTGGTGTGTCATACATGACAAGCCCTTGGCGTATATGACTGGTGTGTCATGCATGACATGCCTCTGGCGTGCATGACTGGTGTGTCATGCATGACAAGCCTCTAGTGTATACGACTGATGTGTTATGCATGACATGCCTCTGGCATATATGATTGGTGTGTCTTGCATGACAAGCCCTTGGCGTATATGACTGGTGTGTCATGCATGACAAGCCTCTGGTGTGCATGACTGGTGTGTCTTGCATGACATGCCTCTGGCGTGCATGACTGGTGTGTTATGCATGACAAGCCTCTGGCGTATATGACTGGTGTGTCATGCATGACAAGTGTATGGTGGATATGACTAGTGTGTCATCATGCATGACAAGCGTAGGATGGATATGACAGGTGTTTCATGCATGAAAGGCATGTGGTGGGAATAACAGGTGCGTCATTCATGACAAGTATGTGAGGGGGTGGGACAGGTATACCATGCATACAAGCGTGTGGTGGGTATGACAAGTGCGTCATGCATCACAAGCGTGTGGTAACTGTGACGTGTGTGTCATGCATGAAAGGTTTCTCGTAGGTATGACAGGTCTGTCATGCATGACAAGGGTGTGGTAGGTATGACAAGTGTGTCATGCATGAAAGGTTTGTGGTAGGTATGAGAGGTCTGTCATGCATGACAAGCGTGTGGTAGGTATGACAGGTGTGTCATGCATGAAAGGTTTGTGGTAGGTATGACAGGTGCCTCTCACAAGATAAGCGTGTGGGGGGTGTGACAGGTGTGTCATGCATGACAGGCATGTGGTAGGGATGACAGGTGTATCATGCATGACAAGCGTGTGATGGACGAGATCTTTTGATGGAAAACTGATGAATATGGAAAGTTATGGCCCTGATTGGTGTGGTAGGGTTGTGGTGGTGGGTGTGGTAGGGTTGTGGTGGTATTTGTGGTAAGGTTGTGGTTGTGGGTGTGGTAGGATTGTGTTGGCCAGTGTGGTAGAGTTGTGGTGATGGGTGTGGTAGGGTTGTGGTGGTGGGTGTGGTAGGGTTGTGTTGGTGGGTGTGGTAGGGTTGTGGCGGTGGGTGTGGTAGGGTTGTGGTGGTAGGTGTGGTAAGGTTGCGGTTGTGGGTGTGGTAGTGATTCTTCACCATTAAGGAGAGAGAGAGAGAGAGAGAGAGAGAGAGAGAGAGAGAGAGAGAGAGAGAGAGAGAGAGAGAGAGAGAGAGAGAGAGAGAGAGAGAAGCCATGAATCACTGAGCGGGGGCGACGTAGAGACCCTGACCCCCCCCCTCAGTATTGTTTTATTCATGAGTTCGTGATTCCGGTAATTACTCATCTTAATTACTCGATTTCCACTCCTGGTACAGATGCAAATCACGTGGCGGTAAATTACCTAATTCGTTGGCGACACAGTCCATTTAGAGCGCCGGCCGGGATTTCCAGGAACCAGTAAGAGCTTTTGCCCGGATTCCCAAAACCCAGTTAGAGCTTTGGTCTGGATTTCCAGATCGGGTGAGAGCTCTGGTCTGGACTTCCAGATCGAGTGAGAGCTTTAGCCTGGATTTCCAGAGTCCAGATATATACTTCTTGGCTGGATTTCCAGATCGGGTAAGACCTTCAGCCTGGATTTCCAGATCGGGTAAGAGCTCTGGTCTGGATTTCCAGATCGGGTAAGAGCTCTGGTCTGGATTTCCAGATAGGGTAAGAGCTTTGGCCTGGATTTCCAGAATCCAGATATATATTTCTTCGCTGGATTTCCACAGCCCATATAGAGCTCTAGGGTGGATATGCAGAGCCTGAAGTTCCAGAGCCCAATAAACGCTCAGCCAGGAATTCTTGTAAAGACATATGCAATACAAGGGGAAAAGTCTGCTCGAAAATTCGTGCTCATAAGCATTGCTGTACCTTGCCTCACCTTCCTTCCCAAGGATCCCTTTTTCTATGGGCCTCCTGCAGCGTCCGGGAACCTGGCCTCGTCCATTGAGCGAGAGGAAGGTCAAGTGCTGTGGTGATGCTGTGTTTTTGTCTTTTTTTTGGAGGGGGTGAGCGCAGGACACAGCTTAAAGAGTGAGTGGTTGGTCTCTTGAAGAGTTGTGAAGTTGCACCACGCACCAATGTTTGTAATGCTGGAGAAATTGGTGGCGTCCGGAACGCAGATGAGAGAGAGAGGATAACACGTACATGACTGGGGAGAGTAGTTTCAGCTGGAAGTACGTTTGCTTTCAATGTGTGTTGGGGAGGGCGGCTGCTCAGTGGACATAGGATCTAATGTTGTGTTTGCTGGGGAAGGGTTGGGGGATGTGGGTGTAAGCAGCCGAGGCATTAAGCAAGGGTAAACTTTACATAGTGTTAAGTGAGGTTGGCAATTATTTGCCAAGTGGTTTGGATGGGAGGGGTCCTCAATGCTGTTGCAAAGAGCTGGGTGCCGAACACGATGAGACGAAACTCTGTCGGATATACTGCTGCTACAGTGTACAGGGGATGAAGGTGTGTTACTGCTGCTACAGTGTACAGGGGATGAAGGTGTGTTACTGCTGCTACACACTGTACAGGGGATGAAGGTGTGTTACTGCTGCTACACACTGTACAGGGGATGAAGGTGTGTTACTGCTGCTACACACTGTACAGGGGATGAAGGTGTGTTACTGCTGCTACACACTGTACAGGGGATGAATGTGTGTGGTTATCAGGTCGCTGGTGACTGTTCGGAATGTGCTGTGTTTTGTGTGGTATACAAGTTGTGTGACATTCGTTCCCAGCAGGGTGAGGCGTAGTTTGGCGTGAGCAAATGAAGTGTGCAGGTAAATATTCTGAGGGAGAGAAGTTTGCATATATCCCTTGTGTTGATGTTGTGGTGGTGGTGGTGGTGGATGGAGTGGATGCCATGTGGGTATACACCCCCACATGGCATCCGCTACACCCACCTTATTTGATGGCCCGTATAGATGGAGTCTTGTTCAGTGGGAGCTGTCGAACCATTCATGCATAGGGATGGCTATGGTTCGTTGTGGTTGTCGTGCCTTTCACGGTGCACGAGGGTGACGCTGGACTCCCATGGAGATGCAGACATGCTGTTCTCGAGTTGCGTGATGCGGTGATGTTTACCTAGGGTCACAGATACGTCATGGAATTGTGAGGGGGTCATTTTGGATATGAAAGGACTATCACAGTGTGGTCTGGACATGCAGAAGAGGAGGTGAATATATATATATATATATATATATATATATATATATATATATATATATATATATATATATATATATATATATATATATATATATATCCTTCCTTGCTTGGCTTGATTAACAGCCCTGAGTATAGTACAAAAACAATTCACCTTAGTCACCTCAATTAGCCTACTTACCTGGACGTCAGACAATCTGGACATTAATGTGACAGCGTAAACACAAAGCCCTCCGCTATATAAAACCCAAAATGGTCCCAATACGTTGTAATTAACACATGACGTACGTGGTCTACCCGGCCGTCCATACACTGTACTGGGAGGTGTGCCTCCGTACGTAGTGGCCTGTGTGGCACCATACGACGCTACATATGTTGGTCACATGGCCCCTCAGGACCACATAAAGTACAAGTGCCATGACGCAAGGAAGGTAATTGCTGCGTCTTTCACCTTCCATGATATATATGTCTATATAATAACACTAATTAAGGCTTCACGTAATGTCTCGTCTCCATAGGAGATTCACGGATTTAATGAGGATGTATAGTATGTGTGTGTGTGTGTGTGTGTGTGTGTCGTAGGAGAGATGTTACCAGTAACCCCCACTTATTGACCCTTGTCACGCCAGTGTTGACCCCCAGGGAGCAACAGTACCAGCACGACCAGTGTTGACCCCCATCACCACGACCATTAATGGCCCTAGGGCCACCACTACCACGACCAGGCCCTGAACCCATCACCATCACCACGACCATTAATGGCCCTAGCGCCACCACTACCACGACCAGGCCCTGAACCCATCACCACCACCACGACCATTAATGGCCCTAGCGCCACCACTACCACGACCAGGCCCTGAACCCATCACCATCACCACGACCATTAATGGCCCTAGCGCCACCACTACCACGACCAGGCCTGAACCCATCACCACCACCACGACCATTAATGGCCCTAGCGCCACCACTACCACCAGTCCACAAAGACCCTAGTAACACCATCACCATTTCTGATCCCCCAGCACCAGACCCCTCGTAAGCCCTCCTCCTTCCCCTTTACTACTCAAGCTCTGGTGGAGGAGGGGGAGAAAGGTGAAGGGCCTTCATTTCCTCTCGTATGTAAACATGTACATATGTATATATGTATATACACATTACGAGGATGACATATACATAGCCTCCTCGGTCATCCAAGAGTTTAATATCGATGAACCACCCCCCACCCCCCACCCCCGGCCACCATCCACAACAAAAAAGAAAAAAAAAAGAAAATTGTAAGAGAAAAAAAATATATATAATAATCATAAGGAAGGTTCTTCATTCTAAATCTTTGAGAGGGATGAACTGGGAAAGATAGATAGATAGATAGATAGACAGATAGAGATAGATAGATAGATAGATAGACAGATAGAGAGAGAGAGAGAGAGAGAGAGAGAGAGAGAGAGAGAGAGAGAGAGAGAGAGAGAGAGAGAGAGAGACTTAGGGAATAATACTAACAATGCTAATACTACGGAGGGGGAACCATTGAGTCAGCGTGGGGGAAATTAGCACACGTTGTTCGTTCGTGTCTCAAAATAGGAAACTTCTCTGGCGAACGAAGCTGAAGTGTTTTTCCTTCTGACACCTGACTTAACTGACGAGCAAAATACGTAATACCATCCTAGATGCAAAGTGTCCTGCAGATATGCTGTTTCCTGTGGGGCGGAGGTAGCGCCGGAAATGGATGAAGGCAACCAAGTATGAATATATGTATAAATATATATATATATATATATATATATATATATATATATATATATATATATATATATATATATATATATATATATATATATATGTCTGTGTTTGTGTATATGTTGATATATATATATATATATATATATATATATATATATATATATATATATATATATATATATATATATATATATATATGTGCGTGTATGGGCGTTTATGTATATATATGTGTGTATAAATGAGTGGATGGGCCATTCGTCGTCTGTTTCCTGGTGCCATCTCGCCAAAGCGGAAAAACAGCGATAAAGTACAATAGATAAATTATATATATATATATATATATATATATATATATATATATATATATATATATATATATATATATATATATATATTACGACTCGGTAAAACAGGGCGTAAGCAGGAACTTGCCCGCGTGGGGGCTACTACGCCTGGAATAAGACTGCATGAAGAGTGGCTCTCCTGCAACGTGTGTATGTGGACATGGACAGAAGCAGCGTCGTGGGAGGAGAGGAGCTGGGCACCCAGGCTGAGGAGGAAGAAGAGGAGAAGGAGGAGGAGGAGGAGGAGGAGGAGGAGGAGGAGGAGATGAGGGCGCATCTGTGATGAGATGTCTTGAAGGAGGCGAAGACCCTGGCTTTAAGAAGGAGGGCTTTGGAGGAATTACTTCTTTCTCCTTCCCTGCGCCGCTTTTTCAGGGCTTCCTCAGGAGCGAAAACCTGGCCCGAAATTAACTGAAGGAATAAGATTTCCTTTGGTTCAGGGCACACGGTGATTCAGGGGTGATATTTTCTTCTCCCACCACACCACCTACCCCTACATCGAGCTAGGCTGTGGCCTTCAGCAAGTACGTAAAAGCCTAACTTGTATCCCCCCCTACGAGATATTTTTACCTCATTCTCCAATATGAGACTGGAAAGACTCTCTCTCTCTCTCTCTCTCTCTCTCTCTCTCTATATATATATATATATATATATATATATATATATATATATATATATATATATATATATATATATTTTTTTTTTTCATACTATTCGCCATTTCCCGCGATAGCGAGGTAGCGTTAAGAACAGAGGACTGGGCCTTTTTTGGAATATCCTCACCTGGCCCCCTCTGTTCCTTCTTTTGGAAAATTAAAAAAAAAAAAAAAACGAGAGGGGAGGATTTCCAGCCCCCCGCTCCCTCCCCTTTTAGTCGCCTTCTACGACATGCAGGGAATACGTGGGAAGTATTCTTTGTCCCCTATCCCCAGGGAAATATATATATATATATATATATATATATATATATATATATATATATATATATATATATATATATATATATATATATATATATTTCATACTATTCGCCATTCCCCGCGTCAGCGGGGTAGCGTTAAGAACAGAGGACTGAACCCAAGAGGGAATATCCTCACTTGGTCCCCTTCCCTGTTCCTTCTTTTGGGAAATTCAGAACGGGAGGGGAGGATTTCCAGCCCCCCGCTCCCTTCCCTTTTAGTCGCCTTCTACGACACGTGGGAATACGTGGGAAATATGCTTTCTCCCCTATCCCCAGGGATATATATATATATATATATATATATATATATATATATATATATATATATATATATATATATATATATATATATATATATATATAGTTTTGTTGAAGGCCAGTGCATATAAGAATATATCACCACTGTATAACTAATGAATGAATTATAAAATAAACATGTCGTGGTACTAGTATACTACGTTGTTATATACATGACTGTATAATTAATATACAAGATTGGTCATCACCGTATAGCTATAAAGTCGTGTTTCTATCATTCCACCATCTATAACCCGAGTTCATATAATACTAAATTCTTTGTAATCATTTTTTTTCTTCGTCCGTAACCCTTCAGTGTGATGGCACAGCCCTGGATCACGGCTGTACGACTCTTGCATGCCCTTGAGCACGTCGTGGACGACCCTTACCCACGATGGTACGGTCCTGGCCTTTGTTCTGGCCCTTAAGGGTGGTTGAGCTTAAGCGTCGTACCGTCGTGCTCAAGGGTCGTGCCGTCGTGCTCAAGGGTCGTACCGTCGTACTCAAGGATCGTGCCGTCGTGTCCAAAAGTCGTACGGTCGCACCGTCGTGCTCAAGGGTCGTACCGTCGTGCTCAAGGGTCGTTCCGTCGTGCTCAAGGGTCGTACCGTCGTACTCAAGGGTCGTGTCGTCGTGCTCAAGGGTCGTACCGCCGTACTCAAGGGTCGTTCCGTCGTGCTCAAGGGTCGCATCGTCGCACTGAAAGGTCGTACTGTCGTGTTCAAGGGTCGTTCCGTCGTGCTCAAGGGTCGCACCGTCGTACTGAAAGGTCGTACTGTCGTGTTCAAGGGTCGTACCGTCGTGCTCAAGGGTCGTGCCGTCATGCCCAAAAGTCGTACGGTCGTACTCATGGGTCGTTACGTTTTGCAATCTAATCCATCATAATGAAGTGCCCGAGTTCAATTCAACAATCCCTCCGTGTAACATTATCACCTCAGCTTATCTTTCTTATCTCATGGTACGTGCAGACCATCATTCTACACACACACATACAACACATTTCCTAACATACTTTGGCACTGGAAATATAAAGATACTGCTGGGCCCTCTCTCTCTCTCTCTCTCTCTCTCTCTCTCTCTCTCTCTCTCTCTCTCTCTCTCTCTCTCTCTCCCTCTCTCTCTCACTACTACTCTTACAATCCCAAATAATATATCAAACAACAGACTTACGTGTGAACACATAAACAATTTACTGATAATTAAAGAAAAATAGGAGTAGAAAATGCTTTAGCAATTAACCCCCCCTGAGGACAGGGACTGGCTGGCCACGCTCGTACATAATGATAATAATTCCAACGGTCGAAACGGACAGGAAAAAACCCGAGGTGGGCGGGCGCGCAAGGCGGTAAGGAAGAAACGGGCGGGCGTCTTGTTCTCATACGACAAAACACTGATGCCACGGGAGATATACACGACGCGGCTAACGTCCCTCTGGGGGGAGGGCCTTTTCCCCCCTCTGAGGGCCTTTTCCCCCTCTGAGGGCCTTTTCAACCTCTGAGGGTCCTTTCCCCCCTCTGAGGGCCCTTTCCCCCCTCTGAGGGCCTTTTCCCCACTCTGAGGGCCTTTTCAACATCTGAGGGCCTTTTCAACCTCTGAGGGCCTTTTCCCCACTCTGAGGGCCTTTTCCCCCTCTGAGGGCCTTTTCAACCTCTGAGGGCCTTTTCCCCACTCTGAGGGCCTTTTCCCCACTCTGAGGGCCTTTTCCCCACTCTGAGGGCCTTTTCCCCCCTCTGAGGGCCTTTTCCCCACTCTGAGGGCCTTTTCCCTGCTAGTTATCTCTGATCAAAAAAAGTCCAGCGTGTTGATCCTGGCCACTCCCCCCCACCCCATACCACCTCTCCCAGGGGGGGTGTGGTAGGAAGCTTAGGTGAATATCACCATCAAGAATATCAGATGGAGAATATCATGGAGAATACTACACACAGGACTTGGTTCGAGCGGGCATGTTGTGATGATAACTGTCATGTCGTCCCCTCCTTCACCCTCAAGGTTTTTGGGTGAGGACAATATTCTGCCATGCTGTCTAAACACTTCCTTCCTGTCTCTGTTTGGCGTATATGGTGATCGCGGAGACGCACTGGTTAGGTGTTGGTAACTATGCAATTAGGTAAAGGATGTGGGTGGGTTTAGGGGGTCACAATTAGGGTAGGTAGGTTGAGGGGGGGGAAGGTGAGGAGGTGGGTGGTTAATGACTCATGATAGGTGAAGGAACCAGTGCCTGAGCGAGAGGGGAGTGGTTGTCTGTGGTGGTTGGTGGAGAGTTGAAGTGGTAGCGGTAATGGTGGTGGTAGTGGTGGTGATGGTTGTTGGAGAAGTGCTGTAGTGTTGTTGTCGGTGATGGTGGCGGTGGTGGAGTTTGAATGAGAGCTAGCGTGTTGGTGGTGGTGGTGGTGGTTGTTGGAGAAGAGCCGAAGTGTTGTTGGCGGTGGTGGTGTTTGAAGGAGAGCTAGAGTGTTGGTTATGGTGGTGGTGGTGGTTGTTGGAGAAGAGCTGAAGTGTTGTTGTTGGTGGTGGTGGTGTCTGAATGAGAGCTGGCGTGTTGGTGGTGGTTGTTGGAGAAGAGCTGAAATGTTGTTGTTGTTGGTGGTGGTGTATGAAACTGTGCTAGCGTGTTGGTGGTGGTGGATGTTGTTGGAGAAGAGCTGAAGTGTTGTTGGCGGTGGTGGTGGTGTATGAAACTGAGCTAGCGTGTTGGTGGTGGTGGTTGGAGAAGAGCTGAAGTGTTGTTGGCGGTGGTGGTGTTTGAAGGAGAGCTAGAGCGTTGGTTATGGTGGTGGTGGTGGTGGTTGGAGAAGAGCCGAAGTATTGTTGGCGGTGGTGGTGTTTGAAGGAGAGCTAGCGTGTTGGTGGTGGTTGTTGGAGAGGAGCTGAAATATTGTTGGCGGTGGTGGTGGTGTATGAAACTAAGCTAGCGTGTTGGTGATGGTGGATGTTGTTGGAGAAGAGCTGAAGTGTTGTTGGCGGTGGTGGTGGTGTTTGAAGGAGAGCTAGCGTGTTGTGAGTTTGGAGGTCCATTACATACACAAACATCTGCGGGGTTTTTTTTTTTTTCTTTTAACGCAACGTAAAACAGAGTTAGAGAGACGGACATGAATGAGAATATGTGGTGTACATTCACACCAACATTAGTGGGTATGTTCGGTTTGTATATGTGTGTGTGTGTGTGTGTGTGTGTGTGTGTGTGTGTGTTCCTAGGCTGTTCCCCAAGGTTCATTACGAGTGCACAAATGCTTTACACACATCTGGGCACGTACACACACACACACACACACACACACACACACACACACACACACGTGTCACACCTCACTCACATTGATCAGTGTGTCACATATGACGCGTGTGTCAGGGTCGCTGCAGGTGTGTGTGTGTGTGTCGTTAGCGGAAGCTTGCCTCACTCCCACTCACCAACCCACCCTCCTCCTCCTCCTCCGCCACACGAACGAACACAACCCCAGAGATACAGGAGTCAATTAGGGTGATTAGACACCTTAATTACGTCATCGTTAGGTCTTCGGGTTACATCTCGTGTTACTGAGGGTGATTAGTCTCAGGTGTCTCGGTAATTAGCCACAGGTGTCTTGGTAATTAGCCAAATGCCTCGGTAATTAGCCACAGGTGTCGTGGTAGTCAAATGCAATGGTAATCAGTCTCAGGTATCTAGATAATTAGTCAAATGCCTTTGTAATTAGTCTCAGGTGTCTTGGTAATTAGTCAAATGCCTCGATAATTAGTCTCAGGTGTCTTGGTAATTAGTCAAATGCCTCGATAATTAGTCTCAGGTGTCTTGGTAATTAGTCACATGCCTCGATAATTAGTCTCAGGTGTCTTGGTAATTAGTCAAATGCCTTGGTAATTAGTCTCACGTATCTATGTAATTAGTCAAATGCCTTGGTACTCTCAAGTATCTAAGTAATTAGTCAAATGCCTTTGTAATTAGTCTCAGGTGTCTTGGTAATTAGTCAAATGCCTTGGTAATTAGCCACAGGTGTCTTGGTAATTAGCCAAATGCCTCGGTAATCAGTCTCAGGTGTCTTGGTAATTAGCCGAATGCCTTGGTAATTAGTCTCAGGTGTCTTGGTAATTAGCCAAATGCCTCGGTAATCAGTCTCAGGTGTCTTGGTAATTAGTCACATGCCTCGATAATTAGTCTCAGGTGTCTTGGTAATTAGTCACATGCCTCGATAATTAGTCTCAGGTGTCTTGGTAATTAGCCAAATGCCTCGGTAATCAGTCTCAGGTGTCTTGGTAATTAGTCACATGCCTCGATAATTAGTCTCAGGTGTCTTGGTAACTAGTCACATGCCTCGATAATCAGTCTCAGGTGTCTTGGTAATCAGCCAAATGCCTCGGTAATCAGTCTCAGGTGTCTTGGTAATTAGTCAAATGCCTTGGTAATTAGCCACAGGTGTCTTGGTAATTAGCCAAATGCCTCGGTAATCAGTCTCAGGTGTCTTGGTAATTAGCCAAATGCCTCGGTAATCAATCTCAGGTGTCTTGGTAATTAGTCAAATGCCTTGGTAATTAGCCACAGGTGTCTTGGTAATTAGCCAAATGCCTCGGTAATCAGTCTCAGGTGTCTTGGTAATTAGCCAAATGCCTCGGTAATCAATCTCAGGTGTCTTGGTAATTAGCCGAATGCCTTGGTAATTAGTCTCAGGTGTCTTAATGGTAATCATTCATGTCTTTAAATGCGATTTTTCCTGTTTTGTTTTAGTGGGGTATGAGTCTTACAACGTTTTGCTGGTGGACCTCTTGAGCGTCTAGCCTCGTAGGAAAACCTTAACGATAAGCCTGGAGATTTTTTGGTCATAGCCTTATAGCCACATTAGCCTTATCCGAGGCAGCCTTATAGCCATATATGGCTCTCCTGCAGCAGCATTTTCTCTCATATATGACGTGCTTGTAGCAGCCTTACAGCCTTGTAAGACTTGCCTGTAGCAGCCTCAAAGTCTTATAGTCTTGTCTTTAAAAGACTTATGGCCTTATAAGACTTGTCTGTTGCAGCCTTATATCCATATAAGACTTATATGAAGCAGTTTGACTGCCATATATGATCCTTGCTTGTAGAAGCATTATAGTTTTTTTTTATCATACTTCTGTACCAGCCTTAAAGCCTTATAGAACCTAGTCTGGGGCAACTTTATAGCCTTATCTTGCCTGTAGCCGCCTTATATGGCTTTTATAATACAGCCTTATAGCCTTATCATGTCTGTGTCCGCCTTATATGACTTGCCCGTTATAGCCTTATAGGAATAAGTGACTTGTGCGTAGCTTACGTAAGCACACACACACACTTGCACAAACACCGACCAGATATGTAAATGTACATAATACATACACACACACACACACACACACACACACACACACACACACACGCACACACACACACACACACACACACACACACACACATACACGTGAAACCTTATAACAAACTCTCTCCACACTCGGAAAATCAAGCGTTGCACAAGTCCCACCTCTTTTACCCTACTGGATCTCCTCTTCAATCCATACTGGCGGATGAGGAGCAAACACGGCAAAAATCCGGTACGGATTCGTATTTTCCTAAAAGAATGGACAGAAAATGCTCCAACGAAGTATTCTTTTAGGAATACATATATATATATATATTTTTTTTTTCCTCTCTTCCCCTGATAAAATTTCGAAAGCTGGGATTGATTAATACGTGAATGATAAGCTGCGCAGGATACTGGGAAATATTACAGAAATATTATTCTTCAGATTTCTTACATATCAGTGCTGATATAAGGGGACATTTGTTCATATTACTAATATTCATATTAGTGAGAAGTCAGAATATATATATATAGATATATATATATATATATATATATATATATATATATATATATATATATATATATATATATATATATATATATATATCTTTTTTTTTTTCATACGATTCGCCATCTCGCGAATCAAATAATACCGTCCAACAGCAAGAATTCGAACCCAGGATCTTTTGCGTGGTAGTCGGGAACTCTAACTGCTAGGTTATGATCGCCCCTAATAGGGAAATGACTATTCGATTACAAGTAATCGAATACCCCTCTTTCATCCATGAGCAACGGGGTCTAACCTTGCTTGTAGTCGTATCGTCATTTCCCTATTAGGGGCGATCATAGCCTAGCTGTTAGCTTTCCCAACTACTACGCAAACAGGTCCTGGGGTTCGAATCCTGGCTGTTGGAAGGTATTATGTGTTCTATGAAAGGGCGCGTTCAGATGCATGGAGAGAATGAGTGAGGAAAGATTGACAAAGAGGATATATGCGTCAGAGGTGGAGGGAACGAGGAGAAGTGGGAGACCAAATTGGAGGTGGAAGGATCGAGTGAAAATATTTTGAGCGATCGGGGCCTGAACATACAGGAGGGAGAAAGGCGCGGAAGGAATAGAGTGAATTGGAACGATGTGGTATACCGGGGTCGACGTGCTGTCAATGGAATGAACCAGGGGATGTGAAGCGTCTGAGGTAAACCATTGTAAGTTTTCTGGGGCCTGGATGTGGAAAGGGAGCTGTGGTTTCGGTGCATTACACATGACAGCTAGAGACTGAGTGTGAACGAATGTGGCCTTTGTTGTCTTTTCCTCGCGCTAACTCGCACGCACGAGGGGGGTGCCATTTCATGTGTGGCTGGGTGGCGGCCACGCTACCTCACTAAAGCGGAAGACAGCGACAAAGTATAATATATATATATATATATATATATATATATATATATATATATATATATATATATATATATATATATATATATATATATATATATATATATATATATACCGTGCGGAAAATACAGACTAAAGAAAACGCGGAAAACAGACTATATCATAATACCACACGCTAAATGTAAACCTAAGATGTGTACATTACGAAGTGACCTGTTGAACCCCAGGATATGTACAATGTTGTGAGGTGACCTGTTGAACCCCAGGATATGTACAATGTTGTGAGGTGACCTGTTGAACCCCAGGATATGTACAATGTTGTGAAGTGACTTGCTGAACCCCAGGATATGTACAATGTTGTGAGGTGACCTGTTGAACCCCAGGATATGTACAATGTTGTGAGGTGACCTGCCGAACCCCAGGATATGTACAATGTTGTGAGGTGACCTGCTGAACCCCAGGATATGTACAATGTTGTGAAGTGACTTGCTGAACCCCAGGATATGTACAATGTTGTGAGGTGACCTGCTGAACCCCAGGATATGTACAATGTTGTGAAGTGACTTGCTGAACCCCAGGATATGTACAATGTTGTGAGGTGACCTGTTGAACCCCAGGATATGAACAATGTTGTGAGGTGACCTGCTGAACCCCAGGATATGTACAATGTTGTGAGGTGACCTGCTGAACCCCAGGATATGTACAATGTTGTGAGGTGACCTGTTGAACCCCAGGATATGTACAATGTTGTGAAGTGACTTGCTGAACCCCAGGATATGTACAATGTTGTGAGGTGACCTGCTGAACCCCAGGATATGTACAATGTTGTGAAGTGACTTGCTGAACCCCAGGATATGTACAATGTTGTGAGGTGACCTGTTGAACCCCAGGATATGTACAATGTTGTGAGGTGACCTGCTGAACCCCAGGATATGTACAATGTTGTGAGGTGACCTGCTGAACCCCAGGATATGTACAATGTTGTGAGGTGACCTGCTGAACCCCAGGATATGTACAATGTTGTGAGGTGACCTGCTGAACCCCAGGATATGTACAATGTTGTGAGGTGACCTGCTGAACCCCAGGATATGTACAATGTTGTGAGGTGACCTGCTGAACCCCAGGATATGTACAATGTTGTGAGGTGACCTGCTGAACCCCAGGATATGTACAATGTTGTGAAGTGACTTGCTGAACCCCAGGATATGTACAATGTTGTGAGGTGACCTGCCGAACCCCAGGATATGTACAATGTTGTGAGGTGACCTGCTGAACCCCAGGATATGTACAATGTTGTGAAGTGACCTGCTGAACCCCAGGATATGTACAATGTTGTGAGGTGACCTGCTGAACCCCAGGATATGTACAATGTTGTGAGGTGACCTGCTGAACCCCAGGATATGTACAATGTTGTGAGGTGACCTGCTGAACCCCAGGATATGTACAATGTTGTGAAGTGACTTGCTGAACCCCAGGATATGTACAATGTTGTGAGGTGACCTGCTGAACCCCAGAATATGTACAATGTTGTGAAGTGACTTGCTGAACCCCAGGATATGTACAATGTTGTGAGGTGACCTGCTGAACCCCAGGATATGTACAATGTTGTGAAGTGACTTGCTGAACCCCAGGATATGTACAATGTTGTGAGGTGACCTGCTGAACCCCAGGATATGTACAATGTTGTGAAGTGACTTGCTGAACCCCAGGATATGTACAATGTTGTGAGGTGACCTGTTGAACCCCAGGATATGTACAATGTTGTGAGGTGACCTGCTGAACCCCAGGATATGTACAATGTTGTGAGGTGATCTGCTGAACCCCAGGATATGTACAATGTTGTGAGGTGACCTGCTGAACCCCAGGATATGTACAATGTTGTGAGGTGACCTGCTGAACCCCAGGATATGTACAATGTTGTGAGGTGACCTGCTGAACCCCAGGATATGTACAATGTTGTGAGGTGACCTGCTGAACCCCAGGATATGTACAATGTTGTGAGGTGACCTGCTGAACCCCAGGATATGTACACTGCTGTGAGGTGACCTGTTGAACCCCAGGATATGTACAATGTTGTGAGGTGACCTGTTCAACCCCAGGATATGTACAATGTTGTGAGGTGACCTGCTGAACCCCAGGATATGTACAATGTTGTGAGGTGACCTGTTGAACCCCAGGATATGTACAATGTTGTGAGGTGACCTGTTCAACCCCAGGATATGTACAATGTTGTGAGGTGACCTGCTGAACCCCAGGATATGTACAATGTTGTGAGGTGACCTGTTGAACCCCAGGATATGTACAATGTTGTGAGGTGACCTGTTCAACCCCAGGATATGTACAATGTTGTGAGGTGACCTGCTGAACCCCAGGATATGTACAATGTTGTGAGGTGACCTGTTCAACCCCAGGATATGTACAATGTTGTGAGGTGACCTGTTGAACCCCAGGATATGTACAATGTTGTGAGGTGACCTGCTGAACCCCAGGATATGTACACTGCTGTGAGGTGACCTGTTAAATCCCCTGGTAAACCTCATGGTGACGTACAATGCAGTGAGGTGACATTCTAAATCCCCCCAAAGTATATATACCTTATGAGGGAACTTACGACCAATCCTTCTCTCTAATCCTTCTATACGCATCCTAATCTTGCTCATTATCCTCCAGTCACTCACTCATTCTCGACTGAACTAATCACTGTTTCTCGAACGAATCTAAAAGTACTTCTTTCATTTACATGACTCAGAATATTGAGCAATGTCCTCTGGTGGATTTCTGGCGTATTCGATTCGCAAATGTTGACATCACGTACAGAATACTTACCGTGAAGACACTTCATCTAGTGTTACCGGACTCAGCCCGCCCGAGGTC
>NC_092255.1:15135562-15185562 GCF_036320965.1 Panulirus ornatus
TGAGGAGTAAAATGCAATAAACCATAAGACTGGAAAATATCTATCTATTCAATCACTTTACTCTGTCGCTGTCTCCCGCGTTAGCGAGGTAGCGCAAGGGAACAAGACGATAGAATGGCCCAACCCACCGACATACACATGTACATAGATACACGCCCACACACGCACATATACATACCTATACATCTCAATGTATATATACATACACACACACAGACAAATACATATATACACATGGAATATATTCTTCGCCTGAAATTAATACCTGATGAATGAAATGAATGAAATCTTCCTTCGTCTGAGATTCACATACACTTAGCCTGACTCCAACGGACAAGACAACAACCATCGACCCCCCCAAGATCGAGATTTGTGCCGGCGATAACCCCGGCAAGTCTATCGCGCACCTCCTCCTCCATGCTCATCCTTGTGCCGGCGATAACCCCGGCAAGTCTATCGCGCACCTCCTCCTCCATGCTCATCCTTGTGCCGGCGATAACCCCGGCAAGTCTATCGCGCACCTCCTCCTCCATGCTCATCCTTGTGCCGGCGATAACCCCGGCAAGTCTATCGCGCACCTCCTCCTCCTCCTCCTCCATGCTCATCCTGAGGGCGGTGGCGCAAAAGGATTACAGGGGGTCACAACGGGTCTGAGTTAGTCGGACTGCCTGCTTGCTTGCTTGCTCGCCTGCTTGCTTGCCTGCTTGTTTGCACTGCAGGCAAGCATCCGCCACCACACGCGGACAGCAGATCTTTGTGACCCTCCTCCTCCACCTAATCGGGAGTGATTTGAGCGAACAGGGAGGACCTGAGAGCAATCCGAGACATGAGCGACCGAGGGGGTGACACTGAGCGACCGAGGCGGGGAGGGGGGGACACGGAGCGACCGAGGGGGGGACACTGAACGACCGAGGGGGGGTGGGGACACTGAGCGACCGGGGTGAACCTAGGCGATCGAGGTCCCGAGCGACCGATGAGGACCTGAACGACCGAGGAGGATCTGAACGACCGATGAGGACCTGAACGACCGATGAGGACCTGAACGACTGAGGAGGATCTGAATGACCGATGAATACCTGAACGACCGAGGAAGACCTGAGCGACCGAGGAGGACCTGAACGACCGGGGAGAGCCTGAGCGACCGAAGACCTGAGCGGCCGAAGGCCTGAGCGATCTGAGGAGGACCTGAGCGACCTAGGAGGACCTGAGCGACCTGGGAGAATCTGAGCGACCGAAGACCTGAGCGGCCGAAGGCCTGAGCGATCTGAGGAGGACCTGAGCGCCCTAGGAGGGCCTGAGCGACCTAGGAGAGCCTGAGCGACCGAAGACCTGAGCGGCCGAAGGCCTGAGCGATCTGAGGAGGACCTGAGCGACCGAGAGCCCGGTGGAGGTGGTAAGAGCTGGCAATACGAAGCTCAAATTGAGTCCTGTGTTGAGGCAATGGGAGGGCGAGCAACCTGTGTGTGTTGATTCGCTGGTCGGGCTCCTTTGTGTTTGCCCCAGGAAGCTAGATCACATTCGCCACCACCAAGCTGTGTGTGTGTGTGTGTGTGTGTGTGTGTGTGTGAGAGAGAGAGAGAGAGAGAGAGAGAGAGAGAGAGAGAGAGAGAGAGAGAGAGAGAGAGAGAGAGAGAGACGCGGATGCAGAGGGGAAGGGGAGTTTCACAGCGTAAATAATAGTTGCGGATGTCGAAGGAGAAATGAGAGGCAAACATGACGGCTCTTCCTGTGAGGCTTCTTCTTCCTCCTCCTCCTCCCCTTCTTCTTCTTCTTCTTCTTCTTCTTCTTCCTTGTCCTCCTCCTCCTCCTACTCATCCTCTTCCATCTCCTCCTTCTTCTTCTTCCTCCTCTTTCTCTTCTTCTTCTTCCTCCTCTTCCTCCTCCTTCTCTTCCTCTTCTTCCATCTCCTCCTCCTTCTTCTTCCTCCTCCTCCTCCTCCTCCTCCTCCTCCTCCTCTTCTTCGTCTTTCTGGGAAGAAATATGACCCTTAGTTGCTGTAGTCTTCTCCATCCTCGGAATATACTTGACAGGTGTCACTGTTATCTAGTTCTTCCAAAAGAAAAAAATTATGACCGCTGACACGGTGGTCTTCTCCCTCCTTGGGAAAATATATATGACCGCTGTCACTATATATATATATATATATATATATATATATATATATATATATATATATATATACATATATATATATATGACCGGTGTTACGGCTATCTTCTTCCTGGGAAAAACAAAATCCACTGATTTTTCGTAACATTTGTAACAATCCATAATAATTCTGAAGCAAATGTCATAACGCGTTATAGAGCGTCTGGTGGATAATTCTACTGTGGCAAAGATGTACCTGAAGTCATGCTGAAACAGCCTTAGTTTCATGCGAAGTTCATGAGGGATGGAGATGAAACATATTCATCTTTGCCATACTATCTAAAAGGTTTTTGTTCTGCAGTAATGTAACTGCCGGGGGTGTGCTTGGACTAATCGTATCGGGCGATGGAAATGTGAGAGAACAGATGCGGAAACACGAGCTATCAAACTCATACAACAAGAGGCGCTTTGTTGGGTAGTGTACTAAGGCGATGTAGCCCAGAGGCAAAGAGCCACACGCGGGTGTAGGATTGCAGGAGGAGGGAGAGGTCGAGTATGATGTAAGAGGCAGAATCAGCAGGAGTCCCGTCGTGCTGGTGGAGGTGCAGGAGGCGAAGCCGTTCACGATGGGAGGAGCAGCGTGCCACTACTGCCCACAGTCTTCACGGAGCCTCTGCAGGAGGCGAGCGTCGTGGTCATCAAGTCCTGAACTCGCGTCTGTTCCTCGAGACGGGCGGGGGCGGTATTCCTCCCACATGAGCCGACGGAGGTGGACTTCGGAGATGAGAGACGTCAGGAGAGCCACATAGCGGACTTCAACTGACGAAGGAGAGTGGTCTGTGGGCTGCATGAGTCTGGGAGTCCCCATGACCCAAGACTTCGGGTACCGGGCTGGTGCTCTGAGCTGAAGAGTGACGACTGCTTCGATGGCAGGGCTTCAGCGGTCCTCGGGTATGTTGTACATGGGTCGGCAAGGTCAGGTCACGAAGGCGGTCCTAGTAGGATAAGCTCCTCCTCCAGGGGACGAAAGGCACCGGGCATTGGTGGAGGCCAGGAGAAGGCGGAGGCCTCGCGTCATTAAGGCCGAGGGTGGATTGTTCGGGTCGAAAGTCGTTAAACTCTGACCTCCCTTCCAATTCTGGTGGCTCTGAAGCGAACCGCCTTCCCCAAAGAGAGGTCATCAGGTCAAACGCTTCGTGCGATGATGAACAGCGGCAGCTTGTGGCTGGCGCGGCCGCGCAACGCTACAGCATAAACATACCCGCACCTCACATTGGTAAGTCTGTACGTAAAACTGACGAACTGCAGTGCCATATGTACTGTCACGGCTACCAGTGAAGTTAGCAGTGAAAAAGGAAATGATAAGACCAGACACTAACCATCACGACCTGGGATGAACGGGGATTAAAATACGGCGGTGACCTGTGGGGGGAGGACACACCGACCTGTGGGGGATGACACTGTGACCCAGGATGATGACACAAAGCCCTGAGGGGCGGCTGACACAGGGGGACTGAAGGGGTCGACATTCCTTGAGCACAGGTGAGCACTGCTGAAGACACGTATGTCACACTGCTCATTATTTCCCTCTACTGATTTCCTGTATCACTGTCACCTCTCACAGGACCTGACACACCCACACACACACACGACCAAATGGCCATAAGTGCGAACAGACTGACTAACGAACCAGGACACTTCCACTCTCCGTTCACCAGGATATGTTTTTCCCAGGTTTAGCCAGGCATCATCCCCGCGGCGTGCCTGACGAGTAATGCACACATCATGCACCATGCACGTCACACGCCCGCACAGGCAAGGTTTAGGGAATGGCGGAATGGCGGGCGGGCGGGCTGGGGGGAATTAAAAAAAAAAAAATAGAAAATGTGTTTCCTGGATTTAGACAATGGAATTCAATGGGTTGTGATTATTTTGAGGAGGATGGTAACGCTGAAGGGGAAAAAATGTCGAAAGTTTCCGTCGGTAGTTTCGCATGCGAATTTAGGACACACACACACACACACACACACACACACACACACATATGATCAAACTTGAAAAGTTTATCTTAGTGTCGGCCAAAGTGCAGCATGTGGATAGCCTGCTGAATCCTTCCTAATCCTTGTACTTGATCTCTATTCAAATATGTGCCTGAAGACAGATGGTCTCCTTTAAGGTCCTCCTAAGGCGGAAACGCTGGCTGCGGGATGAGCACAATGCCGACTCCCAAGTCCCTCTTATATACGGCATCCAGCAGCTTATTTCCGGCTAGATGATAACTACATCGAGGTCTTCTCTGACTATGTCTCAGTCTCGGTACTCTGCATGTACTCAAGTTCAGCTCCGTCAGCCACACCATCGTTGGAACTCTGTCTAGATCTACTCGAAAATTAATGCCTGTCTTCCTCCTTCCCTTCCTTTTTCTTCTTCCCTCGTGACCGCATCTTTTCCCCTTTGGCGAGTACTTCGCATAGATCAAGAGGAGCAGAGGTCCTAGAGCAGGACCCTGCGGCACTCCACTAGAGACCTCCGCCTATTTCGAGAAGGCTCCTCTGACGAGCGTTCCTCGTTCACTACCGCCGAGATAATCTCCCAGCCATCGAGGTAGTCTCCCACTTATTCCTGCCGAAGATCCAGCTCTTCTTTACCAGCCTCCTAAGTGGCATAGTGTCAAATGCTTTCTGGCAGTCCAGAAAGAGATGCGTATCTACTGAATCTTCTTTACTGGCGCAGTGTCAAATGTTTTCTGGCAGTCTAGAAAGATAGGTGCATCTACTGAATCTTCTTTACCAACCTCCTATGTGGCTCAGTGTCAAATGATTTCTGACAATCCGGTAAGAGGAGTGCAACTGGCCTTCTCTTTTCGTCAACACTGGAGCTCACTCTCCCTTAGAAATCTGGCACGTTCGTTGCACATGATCCCCTTTCCCCTGATATCATCTCTTCTCTCACTTGGGCAAAGTCTCTTTTGCGAGGAGCCATCAATTTCCTTTCTGATCATATTTTCCGATACTTTACAGACCAACGTTCGTCTGGGACACCTGTCTGTACCTCAGTGCATCCTTCTGGTCTCCTCTCTTTAAAGACTGGTATGATATCATCCCTCTTCCATTCCCTCGGCGGCACTTTACTCACCCATCTCTCGCTCATCATCTCATGTCGTCCGTAAAGTCTGTCTGCACATATCACCACCACACAGTTTAAGTCTTATCAGGTTTGGGGCTTAATATGGATCAAAAGTCTTCAGCATCCTGGTTCGTCTTTCGTCGGATTTTATCCTGCTTTTCAAAACTTTTCTCTGTGTCTTCTCGCCGGTGGTGGAGCTCTGGCGAAGCAGAGTAAGAAGCAGGACCAAATCATAGATTTCCTCCTTCTTTTTTTCTTTATCGTTTTATAAATTTGTAGATACAGAAACCGAGGCTCCACATCTTGACCCGTGTGTGTGTGTGTGTGTGTGTGTGGGTCTGTCTGTCTGTCTGTGGCAAAGAGAATATTAAACTCAGGCCTCGTGATCTTTCAAGTTACCGGTACACAGAAGTGGATACCAGGGTTGGAAAATGCGGTTGCCTGAGGAGGTCTTTGCAGACGGGTTCCTTAAACCCCCTTAAGGACGTTCCGATGGCACGCACGACCCCTCCCGCACGACAGCATGTCACTCGAGCACGACGGAACGACCAGTGAGCACGACGGTATGACCACTGAGCACGACGGTACGACCACTGAGTACGACGGAACGACCAGTGAGCACGACGGAACGACCAGTGAGCACTGCGGTACGACCAGTGAGCACGACGGTACGACCAGTGAGCACGACGGTACGACCAGTGAGCACGACGGAACGACCAGTGAGCACTGCGGTACGACCACTGAGCACGACGGTATGACCACTGAGCACGACGGTGCGACCACTGAGCACGACGGAACGACCAGTGAGCACGACGGAACGACCATTGAGCACGACGGTACGACCAGTGAGCACGACGGAACGACCAGTGAGCACTCCGGTACGACCACTGAGCACGACGGTATGACCACTGAGCACGACGGTGCGACCACTGAGCACGACGGAACGACCACTGAGCACGACGGTACGACCAGTGAGCACGACGGTACGACCAGTGAGCACTGCGGTACGACCACTGAGCACGACGGTACGACCACTGAGTACGACGGAACGACCAGTGAGCACGACGGTACGACCAGTGAGCACGACGGTACGACCCTTGAGTATGAGGGTAGACCCTTGGGATATGATGGCGTGGTCAGTGAACCTGGCTGGCAAATGTCAGTGGAATAGCCAGGCCATCATACTCAATAAGGATCTTGCTCAAAATGTTTACCGCCGTGTTCATACGGTCGTGCCGTCGTGCTCAAAGGGTCGTGTGGACATCCACACTCCAGAAGTTAGACTCCAGCCAGAGGGAACAACATGAGGACCACCACGGGTTGGCAGCAGATCTCTCGAGACAACCTCAACCATTGGTCGACGAAGTACATCATCATCATATAAGCAGATCTCAGAGACAACCTCGACCATTGGTCGACGAAGTACAACATCATCATCATCATATAAGCAGATCTCAGAGACAACCTCGACCATTGGTCGACGAAGTACAACATCATCATCATCATATAAGCAGATCTCAGAGACAACCTCGACCATTGGTCGACGAAGTACAACACCAACA
Source organism: Panulirus ornatus (assembly GCF_036320965.1). NCBI lineage: Eukaryota > Metazoa > Arthropoda > Malacostraca > Decapoda > Palinuridae > Panulirus > Panulirus ornatus. The sequence continues at coordinate 15,142,339 of NC_092255.1, forward strand.
TCATCATATAAGCAGATCTCAGAGACAACCTCAACCATTGGTCGACGAAGTACATCATCATCATCATATAAGCAGATCTCAGGGACAACCTCAACCATTGGTCGACGAAGTACAACAACATCATCACAAAGGAGAACACATTCTCCTGCCGAAGGCCAACACGAGCAGCTCTGGGCCCAGGGGGCGATACCAGCATGAGAACCAACACAGATAGGAGGAAAAAGATTTCCTCTTACCATGAGATGGGGGCGCAGTTACCGCCGTGAGCCGTGAGCCAGAGGGTTCTCGTCCTACGCTGACACATCCCCAGTATTGAAGACACTGGTGATCCTCCAGGTAACAGGCCAAGCCCAGTCAACAAAACATATCTCTTCCCTCTGGTGGAAGTATCTGAACTTCCTTCCTTGCATTCACATGATCATCATGACTCAAAACATACACTGGTATAGGGGGGATAGATAAGACCTCACCGTAACCAAGGCTTCTGGTAATACAGACCTCACCATATCACTCCTCAATGAATATTGGCACATCTTAGTGTATACGTTTCCGTGATTATAAATCTCTTAAATAGGACTTTCCCGTCCGGCGCATACGTTCAGCGTCTCCTCAAACGATGCCACGGGGTCCACGCGAGCCGCGGGCGTGTCTGGCAACCCACCGGTGCGCGCGTGGCCTCGACTCTTGTGTGTGTGTCTAGACGCTGTTCTCATCCCGTCAGGGGAGGAGACCAGCTCCTATAATCCTGTCAGTCTCGAGAAGGATGAAGGAGGAGGAGGAGGAGACCACCTCCGGTATCCTCGCTCGCTCGAGGTGCTTCGAACCAGACAGACCCCAGATGTATCAGCGCGTTATGTCTTCAGAGGGCTTGCCACACACACATACACACCCACACACACTCACGTCACACACGTATGCTGGATCGAGGCAGACCGAAAAGCCTTTGATGTGTTTACAGACCTCTGACGCTGCAAGCTGGGTGCAAGCTGTACGCCGGCGGTGCAACAACAGCACACGAGAACATCTGAAGACGAAGTCATATACCACAAAAACAAATCCCCCGCCGCTGCGCGATGCTCCCAGACATCATGTCTTCCTCAGGAGTTTTGGCCTCTGATAAGCATCGTGAGGAAGCTCGTAAGAATATAAAACTGAACATTAAGGGCAAAACGTCCTGGGGGGAAAATATTCAATTGGGACAAGACCGTCTGTAACTCGACTTGTCATGCAAATGTGCGAAAACCGAAATGGAAATGTATTTGTTTTTCCAGCACATCCTGTCCCTCTCTACACTGCTTAATACACGCCTGCCTCTCTCTCTCTCTCTCTCTCTCTCTCTCTCTCTCTCTCTCTCTCTCTCTCTCTCTCTCTCTCTCTCTCTCTCTCTCTCTCTCCCTCTCTCTCTCCCCCCCCCCTCTCTCTCTCTCTCTCTCTCTCTCTCTCTCTCTCTCTCTCTCTCTCTGTTATACCGGCTGAGCCACTTTCAGAAGAGCCTCTAGTGCTTCCATCGTCAGCAGTCGACACTTACATTTCGGAGCATTGTACGAGGCTCACTGGAAACGTACGAATACATAAACACGTATTTTGGAGTGGCTGCCTGCTCTGCTGGGGGTGGGAAGGGGGCGACCTTTGAGGGAAGGGTACATGTTGAGAGCCTTGGCGACAAATCTTTACGTACGTAAACAGATAACAACCTCCGGTCTGCTGGCGGGCTGAAAAGAACTACCATTTGGTGGACAGGTGTAAACCTCGTTACTGGCTGCTTAGCTAGGTAGACGGCCCGACTGTGCCTTCCCAGTTCCCACCGTATTTCATTTCCTGATTTTTCTTAAATTCTCCCCTTTTCTTTTATCGAATTCTCTTGACTCGTAGTCTGACCCATGTGTGAAACGATGCATTCGTTCCTGTGAGTCCTTTCCCTTTCACGTTCTCAAAGACAATCCTTCCGTCCAAACTTCACTCGGTCTTACCTGCTCTTCTACCTGTCCTTCACAGATCAGATGACAGGGACACACACACACACACACACACACACACACACACAGTGAGATACACCGCTCGTCTCCTGTCTCCTCATGGCTGCTCCACGTAAGACGTCCTCTTCAGTGCCCACAATCTTCCCTGGCAATCTACGTTCCCGTATTATACCAAGTCTGTATCAAATCTCATATATATACATATATATACATACATATATATATATATATATATATATATATATATATATATATATATATATATATATATATATATACCATCTGTGCCTACAGTCTTCCTAGAGAGACTCCAGTATCATAGTAGCGTGTACTGAACCTGATATCTAGAATAGAGCTTAGGCCATGCCTAGACGAAACGAACCCCCTGGTACATATCCTCAGACCATACTGATTTTCCTCCCTAACACTGCCTCTAATCAATGCCTGGAGACCAGCCTCCATCATCACGATAATCTACCTTCTTCAACCTCTCTCTCATTAAGGCGTAAGATATGTCCACCGGAGTTCAACTCCAATATTTAGACGACATGTATTTGAACCCTTGTCATCTGTCCTTCCAATGTATGTATCCTATGATGTTAACAGTCTATACGGAACCTATCTTAACCCATCCTATAATAATTCCTAGCTGGATTCAGACTTCCATTTTGGAGTTCCTATCACGATTCCCAGCTGAATTTAGACTCCTATATCATCTGACAACATATATAAACCCTGTTATCTGTCCTTCCAATGTATGTATCCTATAATATAAACGGTCTATACTAAGCCTTCCTTCATAGATCCTATAATATTCCTAGCTGGTTTCAGACTCCTATTTCATAGTTCCTATAACAGCCCTAGCTGTATGAAGACTCTCCTATATTACACCCAGCCATGTTAAACCTTTCTTGAAAGACTCCCCACAAACATATTCCTGGATGAACTAGACTCTGGCCCTCATTCAAATGTCTTCCAATTCTGTCTTCCCTTCTGTAAGAGGGCCATGATAGCTTCAGGATCCTCCCCTCTCTCTTACCCAGGAGATTAAATGCTCTTCACGTGTGTGTGTGTGTGTGTGTGTGTGTGTGTGTGTTCCCCTTACTAACCCCTCTCAGTTATGTGATATTTATCTGACAGCTGTGACGTTCATCTTCAACTCGGTATGTCGTATTTTCATTTCTTTTTTTCTAACTAACGTTAGGTAAAGCTTTCTCTCCGTCTTCACATCTCACAACGCCTAACCACTGGAGCGAAGGTTTCACGAATTTCCGCTGGGAATAGAAATAAAAAATCTCTTCGTAAGCAATGTCTCTCTCTCTCTCTCTCTCTCTCTCTCTCTCTCTCTCTCTCTCTCTCTCTCTCTCTCTCTCTCTCTCTCATCCACCATCCCGACCATCATCAAACCCTTCTGGGGAATGCAAGAGATTTTTTTTTTTTTTTTTTCAAAAGAAGGAACAGAGAAGAGGTCCAGGTCAGGATATTCCCTCAAAGGCCCAGTCCTCTGTTCTTAACGCTACCTCGCTATCGCGGGAAATAGCGAATAGTATGAAAAAAAAAAAAAAAAAAAAAAAAAAAAATATATATATATATATATATATATATATATATATATATATATATATATATATATATATTTTTTTTTTTTTTTTTTTTTTATACTTTGTCGCTGTCTCCCGCGTTTGCGAGGTAGCGCAAGGAAACAGACGAAAGAAATGGCCCAACCCCCCCATACACATGTACATACACACGTCCACACACACAAATATACATACCTACACAGCTTTCCATGGTTTACCCCGGACGCTTCACATGCCTTGATTCAATCCACTGACAGCACGTCAACCCCTGTATACCACATCGCTCCAATTCACTCTATTCCTTGCCCTCCTTTCACCCTCCTGCATGTTCAGGCCCCGATCACACAAAATCTTTTTCACTCCATCTTTCCACCTCCAATTTGGTCTCCCTCTTCTCCTCGTTCCCTCCACCTCCGACACATATATCCTCTTGGTCAATCTTTCCTCACTCATTCTCTCCATGTGCCCAAACCATTTTAAAACACCCTCTTCTGCTCTCTCAACCACGCTCTTTTTATTTCCACACATCTCTCTTACCCTTACGTTACTTACTCGATCAAACCACCTCACACCACACATTGTCCTCAAACATCTCATTTCCAGCACATCCATCCTCCTGCGCACAACTCTATCCATAGCCCACGCCTCGCAACCATACAACATTGTTGGAACTACTATTCCTTCAAACATACCCATTTTTGCTTTCCGGGATAATGTTCTCGACTTCCACACATTTTTCAAGGCTCCCAAAATTTTCGCCCCCTCCCCCACCCTATGATCCACTTCCGCTTCCATGGTTCCATCCGCTGACAGATCCACTCCCAGATATCTAAAACACTTCACTTCCTCCAGTTTTTCACCATTCAAACTCACCTCCCAATTGACTTGACCCTCAACCCTACTGTACCTAATAACCTTGCTCTTATTCACATTTACTCTTAACTTTCTTCTTCCACACACTTTACCAAACTCCGTCACCAGCTTCTGCAGTTTCTCACATGAATCCGCCACCAGCGCTGTATCATCAGCGAACAACAACTGACTCACTTCCCAAGCTCTCTCATCCCCAACAGACTTCATACTTGCCCCTCTTTCCAAGACTCTTGCATTTACCTCCCTAACAACCCCATCCATAAACAAATTAAACAACCATGGAGACATCACACACCCCTGCCGCAAACCTACATTCACTGAGAACCAATCACTTTCCTCTCTTCCTACACGTACACATGCCTTACATCCTCGATAAAAACTTTTCACTGCTTCTAACATATATATATATATATATATATATATATATATATATATATATATATATATATATATCATCCCTGGGGATAGGGGAGAAAGAATACTTCCCACGTATTCCCTGCGTATCGTGGAAGGCGACTAAAAGGGGAGGGAGCGGGGTGCTGGAAATCCTCCCCTCTCGTTTTTAATATTCCAAAAGAAGGAACAGAGAAGGGGGCCAAGTGAGGATATTCCCTGAAAGGCTCAGCCCTCTGTTCTTAACGCTACCTCGCTAACGCGGGAAATGGCGAATAGTATATATATATATATATATATATATATATATATATATATATATATATATATATATATATATATATATATATATATATATATCCCAGTTTAGTGGGCGGCATTAAATGACAATCCTTTCCGTATTTTCTTCAATTAACGTTTCCCTCCCTCTCTCCCTCACACTTCGCACCTCAGCGCATGTCAATATTCATCGTCTACCACTCTGACATGTGTAACGACTCGACAGGTGCTCGAGTGGACCAAGAGGCAGGTCACCTGATGCTGGATGACTGAGTGGAAGGAAGGAAGGAAGGAAGGAAACACGTGCATGTCACTGGGGGTAAATAGATGGGCGGGGGGGGGGGGGGATGTCCTGAGATGACGGTGATATGGCCTGGTATTGACGGGACATGGGGGATAATGTCCACTGATGACTGGGTGGGGGAAAATGTCCATTGATGGCTGGTGGGTAAAAATGTCCATTGATGACTGATGGAGGAAAATGTTCATTGATGACTGGTTGGGGTAAAAATGTCCATTGATGACTGGGTGGGGGAAAATGTTCATTGATGACTGGGTTGGGGAAAATGTCCATTGATGACTGGGTGAGGGAAAATGTCCATTGATGACTGGGTTGGGGAAAATGTCCATTGATGACTGGGTTGGGGAAAATGTCCATTGATGGCTGGTGGGGGGAAAATGTCTAATGATGACTGGTGAGGGAAAAATGTCCTAATGTTAATGGTACACGATAGATGAGGACATTTTGCATACATCATGGACAGGGGGGGAGAAAATGGCCATTGATGACATAAGTGAAAGACCCATTAACAACAAATAATGACGGATTATCAATGATAGATAAGGAAAAGATAAGAACAGATAAGAATAATCTCCATAGATATGGGGAGAGTGTTCGTCAATGACAACTTTTGAGACACATTTGGGTAATCATCTGTAATTACCTGTTACCAACACTTATAAGGTCATCTATCAATGACACGTAACCCACTCGATAGATAAATATCACAGTATTCAATATATATATATATATATATATATATATATATATATATATATATATATATATATATATATATATATATATATATATATATATATCCCTGGGGATAGGGGAGAAAGAATACTTCCCACGTATTCCCTGCGTGTCGTAGAAGGCGACTAAAAGGGAAGGGAGCGTGGGGCTGGAAATCCTCCCCTCTCTTTTTTTTTTTTTTTTTTTTAATTTTCCAAAAGAAGGAACAGAAAAGAGGTCCAGGTGAGGATATTCCCTCAAAGGCCCAGTCCTCTGTTCTTAACGCTACCTCGCTATCGCGGGAAATAGCGAATAGTATGAAAAAAAAAAAAAAAAAAAAATATATATATATATATATATATATATATATATATATATATATATATATATATATATATATATATTACAGAACTGCGGGAAGAGGGTAAAGGTATCTTTAAGAACGATACAAAAAAAAATAATCAGTAATCCGTGAAATATGCGATTAAAAGACGTCGCAGAGGAAAGGCTTGACGAGAGAGAGAGAGAGAGAGAGAGAGAGAGAGAGAGAGAGAGAGAGAGAGATGTGTGTGTGTGTGCGCGTCTATCAACTCCGACAAAGCACTGACATTCGCCAAGCAGGGCGAGCGCGTAGCGCTCACCACAGAAATTTCTCGAGGGTTAAGAATGAGGAGTCGTGGGTGGATGGGGGAGTTACATATTGTCGAATGTTGTGTGTGGGATATAGTGTGTGTGTGTGTGTGTGTGTGTCTATGGGCTGAATGCCAGAATAACCCACGTGTCTGTTGTGACACAAAAGACAGCGACGTGTTTGGCACAGCACCGCTGTAACAGTATGTGCAATACTTAAGGTGAACCAATGTCTTCACAATGCCCGTCTCCATCTATGGTGGATCACAAACCCAATCCATATTCGATGCTCTTCCAACATGTGACCTGGTCATAGACCATCAGGTCTTGTGTTATCTGGCTTTCCCATGTACTGCCATGAGGGTATACTATTACTGTCCTCCAGCAGATAACCTGGTCATAGACCATCAGGTCTTGTGTTATCTGGCTTTCCCATGTACTGCCATGAGGGTATACTATTACTGTCCTCCAGCAGATAACCTGGTCATAGACCATCAGGTCTTGTGTTATCTGGCTTTCCCATGTACTGCCATGAGGGTATACTATTACTGTCCTCCAGCAGATAACCTGGTCATCGACCAAAAAGTCATCCATTACCTGTCCTTCCCACGTACAACCACCAACCACTAAGACAAAAACGAATTGCGAATAATTAGACAAATTCTGTCAATAGAAAACGAGAGTATGGTCTTTAAAAAGATTTTTTTTTCATGTTCTTCCTTACGTGTGCCGGCTGGCAGGTGACATTGTGAGGAGCGTGGTCAAGTTCACACCGGAATCCTCTCCGGGTTCACTCCTGCCGCGCGATCTGCGAAAACGTTCTTTCTCGAGCACAAGGTCTCTGACAACGATGCTTCGTCGGGTGTATGATCAACGAAAACGTTGCTCTCTCGAGCACGTGATCCTTGTAAACGTTGCTTCATCGAGTACGCGATCTGCGAAAACGTTGCTCCCTCGAGCACATTAACTATGAAAACGTTCCTCTCTTCGAGCACGTGATCTATGAAAACGTTGCTCTTTTCGAGCTCATGATATGTAAACGTTGCTCCCTCGAACACATTACCTATGTAAACGTTGCTTCCTCGAGCACATGATTTAAGAAAACGTTGCTCCCTCGAGCACATGATCCGTGAAAACGTTGCTCCCTCGAGCACATGATCCGTGAAAACGTTGCTCCCTCGAGCACATGATCGGTGAAAACGTTGCTCCCTCGAGCACATGATCCGTGAAAACGTTGCTCCCTCGAGCACATGATCCGTGAAAACGTTGCTCCCTCGAGCACATGATCCGTGAAAACGTTGCTCCCTCGAGCACATGATCCGTGAAAACGTTGCTCCCTCGAGCACATGATCCGTGAAAACGTTGCTCCCTCGAGCACATGATCCGTGAAAACGTTGCTCCCTCGAGCACGTTATCCTTGTAAACGTTGCTCCCTCGAGCACATGATCCGTGAAAACGTTGCTCCCTCGAGCACATGATCCGTGAAAACGTTGCTCCCTCGAGCACGTGATCCTTGTAAACGTTGCTCCCTCGAGCACATGATCCGTGAAAACGTTGCTCCCTCGAGCACATGATCCGTGAAAACGTTGCTCCCTCGAGCACATGATCCGTGAAAACGTTGCTCCCTCGAGCACATGATCCGTGAAAACGTTGCTCCCTCGAGCACATGATCCGTGAAAACGTTGCTCCCTCGAGCACATGATCCGTGAAAACGTTGCTCCCTCGAGCACATGATCCGTGAAAACGTTGCTCCCTCGAGCACATGATCCGTGAAAACGTTGCTCCCTCGAGCACATGATCCGTGAAAACGTTGCTCCCTCGAGCACATGATCCGTGAAAACGTTGCTCCCTCGAGCACATGATCCGTGAAAACGTTGCTCCCTCGAGCACATGATCCGTGAAAACGTTGCTCCCTCGAGCACATGATCCGTGAAAACGTTGCTCCCTCGAGCACATGATCCGTGAAAACGTTGCTCCCTCGAGCACATGATCCGTGAAAACGTTGCTCCCTCGAGCACATGATCCGTGAAAACGTTGCTCCCTCGAGCACATGATCCGTGAAAACGTTGCTCCCTCGAGCACATGATCCGTGAAAACGTTGCTCCCTCGAGCACATGATCCGTGAAAACGTTGCTCCCTCGAGCACATGATCCGTGAAAACGTTGCTCCCTCGAGCATACGAACAGTAAAAGCATTGTTTTCTCAAGCACATCATCGTATATCTGAACAAAATGCTGCGAAAATTTGTGAAAAATGTCATACATTATGTAAATGTCATACATTATGTAAATGTCATACATTATGTAAATGTCATACATTATGTAAATGTCATACATTATGTAAATCATTCACTGTAAAGAGATAACAGGCTGGGCAATGTGTGTGTGTGTGTGTGTGTGTGTGTGTGTGTGTGTGTGTGTGTGTGTGTGCTGGACAACGTGGCTTTCCCAGCTAGAAACGCTAATTGGGTGACGTGATTAAGCGGTGTTCTAACTGGCTTGGGGAAAATTGCTTGTTGCATTGAATCGCTCTCGCGACTAAACTGTGTATGTATGTATATACACCGTAAGATACACTCTCTCTCTCTCTCTCTCTCTCTCTCTCTCTCTCTCTCTCTCTCTCTCTCTCTTTCTGTGCCTTCAGTGTGAGCAAAGCCGGCACATCAAGTACGACAGAGAGAGAGAGAGAGAGAGAGAGAGAGAGAGAGAGAGAGAGAGAGAGAGAGAGAGAGAGAGAGAGAGAATGAAGGAATACAGAACTTTCTCTCCCAGATGTCCTATGTTTTACCGGTGAAACCAGCAGAACGTGAGTAGAAGAGCGTTAACTTGCAAATGACTTACGAACACTGACCCTATGTCACCTTGGGCTAGCGTGACGATAAGCCTTTTAAGCTTTCGGGCTATGAGGGTACGACCATTAATTAAGCTTTCAGACACGCTGGCACACCGCTTTGAGTATCATGGGTGGTGGGGGACGACGACGACCCTCAGGCACGCCGACCGGTACGACCACCTGGTGGGGTAACGACTGGCTCCTTGGAGCGCGGTGGTACGACCCCTTGAGCACGACGGTGCTACCTCCCCTCTTGACTTCGACACGACCCTTTTCAGTACGACGAGGCCGACCCTTGGAGACGATGGCCTTACCTCCGACCTCACCCGAAGGGCGTCTGGCCAAAGGCTTGAGGGGTCTGGCCAGCATCAGCCAAGGGCCCCCCGCCTCTGGTCGTACAGCCCACTGACCTTATCGTTGCATGCTCAAGGGTCGTACTGTCGCGGTATGAAAAAGGTCAAAACTTCTTCTGTAGAAGGCGACTAAAAGGGGAGGGAGCGGGGGGGCTGGAAATCCTCCCCTCTCTCTTTTTTTTTCATTTCCTAAAAGAAGGAACAGAGAAGGGGGCCAAGTGAGGATTTTCCCTCAAAGGCTCAGTCCTCTGTTCTTAACGCTACCTCACTAACGCGGGAGATGGCGAATAGCATGATGAATGATTATATATATATATATATATATATATATATATATATATATATATATATATATATATATATATATATATATATATATATATATATTATCCCTGGGGATAGGGGAGAAAGAATACTTCCCACGTATTCCCTGCGTGTCGTAGAAGGCGACTAAATGGGGAGAGATAGACAGACATATAGATACATTAGCACATGTCACTGCAAACGAGTAAGTAACAGATGAAAGACACGAATAATTAAATCCGGTGTTACCATCACTCAGCTTAAGACCTCTGGCACACACACACACACACACACACACACACACACACACACACACACACCTTTACCCCAAGGGTTATGTAGCCTGGCCTGGCAACACTGGCACAACCCGGACCCACCACCTGCCTGCCGTTCAATCATAAGCCACAACCCCCCACACCCCACACCCCACCCCACACCCCGCCCCCACACCTCACCCCACAACCCACCCCACACCCACACCCCACAACCCACCAAACACCCCACACCTCACCCCACACCCCGCCCCACACCCCGCCCCACACCCCGCACCCTACCCCACACCCACACCCACACCCCACAACCCACCCCACACCCCGCCCCACACCCCGCCCCACACCTCACCCCACAACCCACCAAACACCCCACACCCACACCCCACCCCACAACCCACCCCACACCTCGAAGCACGACCATTTCTCGCTGTTGTGCGCCAATTAGCTTTACCTGTAATGAGATCCGGCATTACCCCGAAACATTATCATGATTCGACCCCGCCCCGTTAATTAGATAATCTAAAGAATTCAGTATTTCAATGTGAGTGGCTCTGGATAATTGTAATTTGAATTAATTATAGTCTACGGTGCGCAGGGGGGAGAGGGGGGGAAATGTTCTTCGTTTTCTATCGCGTTTGAAAGACATTTTCTGTTGGCTGGGTTTTGGGGCCTGAAAATGGTGCTGGGAAATCCTTGAGTATGGGGTACGACCCTTGAACACTACCACGACTGTACGGCCCCTTGAGCACCACGACAATGGTACGACCCCTTGAGCACCGTGGTACGAGTATACGACCCCTTGAGCACCACGGTACGACCCCTTGAGCACTACGGTACGAGTATACGACCCCATGAGCACCACGGTACGACCCCTTGAGCACTACGGTACGAGTATACGACCCCTTGATCACCACGGTACGACACCTTGAGAACAACGGTACGAGTGTATGACCCCTTAATCACCACGGTACGACACCTTAAGCACGACTGTACGACACCTTGAGCACTACGGTATGAGTGTACGACCCCTTGAGCACCACGGTACGACCCCTTGTCCACGACGGTACGACCTTGGAGCACCACGACGGGGGTACGACCCGCTTAAGGAAGACGACAGTGCTACGACTCCCTTAAGCAGGACGATGGTGGTACGACCACCTGAGCACTGCGACGACGGTACGACCCTTGGGTAGGATGGCCTGGCTTCTGACGGCACTCCTACGCGTCAGGTCAAAGGTCACCCCATCATACCAAAAGGGTCGTACCAATGTGCCAAAAGGTCGTATACCGTCGTGCTAACAAGATCAACAATCGTGATGAAAATGAAAAAAAAAATTACATGTGGGGGATACCAGATTACGTTTTCTTTTCCTCTTTCACACGACGTATTTTCTACATAAGTCTCTTAGAGATACTACAGAAGTTGAAAACGCATTCATGTTTGATACAGGTTCATACTGCTTTCTCCAAAGGTCAAGAGAGGTCAGATGTTACGCGTCTGATCTTGAAAGAAATATGTTGGAAACTTACATGACCATTAAGACACTGAAGGTGTTATCACTGTAAAATAATAATAATAATAAAATGTTGTATGGTTGCGAGGCGTGGGCTATGGATAGAGTTGTGCGCAGGAGGGTGGATGTGCTGGAAATGAGATGTTTGAGGACAATATGTGGTGTGAGGTGGTTTGATCGAGTAAGTAATGTAAGGGTAAGAGAGATGTATGGAAATAAAAAGAGCGAGGTTGAGAGAGCAGAAGAGGGTGTTTTGAAATGGTTTGGGCACATGGAGAGAATGAGTAAGGAAAGATTGACCAAGAGGATATATGTGTCGGAGGTGGAGGGAACGAGGAGAAGTGGGAGACCAAATTGGAGGTGGAAAAATGGAGTGAAAAAGATTTTGAGTGATCGGGGCCTGAACATGTAGGAGGGTGAAAGGCGGGCAAGGAGTAGAGTGAATTGGATCGATGTGGTATACCGGGGTCGACGTGCTGTCAATGGATTGAATCAGGGCATGTGAAGCGTCTGGGGTAAACCATGGAAAGTTCTGTGGGGCCTGGATGTGGAAAGGGAGCTGTGGTATCGGGCATTATTGCATGACAGCTAGAGACTGAGTGTGAACGAATGGGGTCTTTGTTGTCTTTTCCTAGCGCTACCTCGCACACATGAGGGGGGGAGGGGGATGTTATTCCATGTGTGGCGAGGTGGCGATGGGAATGAATAAAGGCAGACAGTATGAATTGTGTGCATGTGTATATATGTATGTGTCTATGTGTGTATATATATGTGTACATTGAGATGTATGGGTATGTATATTTGCATGTGTGGACGTGTATGTATATACATGTGTATGGGGGTGGGTTGGGCCATTTCTTTCGTCTGTTTCCTTGCGCTACCTCGCAAACGCGGGAGACAGCGACAAAGCAAAATAAAATAATAAAAATAAGATAATAATAATAAGAAATGACAATAACAATAATAATAATAACAATGATAATAATAATAATAATAATAATAATAATAACAATAATAACAATAAACAATAATAATAAACAATAATAATAATAATAATAATAATAATAATAATAATAATTATAATAATAATAATAATAATAATAATAATAATAATAATAATAATAATAATATAATAATAATTCTCATGACCCAGTTTCAAAGACTTAACAATACAAGAAGCAAGTTGAAGAAAATAATGCTGTTCCAACACTGCGGGGTTTCTCCTGAAAGGAGGGGCGTTCAGATCCCATTTTCTAAGGCTTGTCAAAACACAAAAGCTTCATTCTTTGGTCCGACATGTGTGGACGATGAGAAAAATATTCCTACGAAGCATCTAACAATGAATTATGATATGGTTCAAACCATGTCAGAGAAAAAAAAAAATGCGAAGAATTTATTCTTACTGTTTAGTGGAGACAAAAGTTTATTCATGTTTTCCTAGCGCTACCTCGCACACATGAGGGGGGAGGGGGTTGTTATATCATGTGTGGCGAGGTGGCGATGGGAATGAATAAAGGCAGACAGTATGAATTATGTACATGTGTATATAATGAGGGGGGAGGGGGTTGTTATTCCATGTGTGGCGAGGTGGCGATGGGAATGAATAAAGGCAGACAGTATGAATTATGTACATGTGTATATATGTATATGTCTGTGTGTATATATATGTATACGTTGAGATGTATAGGTATGTATATGTGCTGTGTGAGGACGTGTATGTATATACATGTGTATGTGGGTGGGTTGGGCCATTCTTTCGTCTGTTTCCTTGCGCTACCTCGCTAACGCGGGAGACAGCGACGAAATGAAATAAATGAATAAATTAATAATAATAATAATAATAATAATAATAATAATAATAATAATAATAATAATAATAACGATAATAATAATAATAATAACGATAATAATAATAATAATAATAATAATAATAATAATAATAATAATAATAATAATGATAATAATAATAATAATGATAATAATAATAATAATAATAATAATAATAATAATAATAATAATGATGATGATGATGATAATAATAATAATAATAATAATAATAATAATAATAATAATAATAATAATAATGATGATGATAATAATAATAATAATAATAATAATAATAATAATAATAATAATAATAATCTGTTCCTAGACATGTGCGAAGAGGTTTTATGATCATCATTCTGAGGTTTGAGCCACGACAGAATCCTTGATGACACACGAAAACATTTCAGTGTCAAATGCTTTTTTTTTTTCACAAAAATTTTTTTTTTTTTTGTTTTTAAGGCAGCATTCGCAAGACTTTTTTTTTTTTGTCTTTTTGTCACAGACAAATTTTTACAAAAAAAAAAATTCACAAAATTTCTACAAGGCAACTGTCACATATATAATATTTTTAATGTTTTTTTCTTGTTTTTTCCCCCGTGAAGAGATATTGTGAAAGCATCACAAAGACGACATTTCCACAAATATAATTTTGACAAAGACGATGTTTTAACAAAAGAGGAAAATGAAATAAAAAAAAATTATCTTTCGTACACCCAGAGGACCGCATCCCGTATCATCCTTAAATGGGGGATTGAACACCCCATGAGAAGAACTGAATACCCAATAAGGAAAGGGGAATGGGGTACTGAACATGCCGTGAGAAGAACTGAACACCCCATAAGGCAAGGGGACTGAACATACCATGAGAAGAACTGAACACCCCATAAGGCAGGGGGATTGAACATACCATGAGAAGAACTGAACACCCCATAAGGCAGGGGGAATGAACATACCATGAGAAGAACTGAACACCCCATAAGGCAGGGGGACTGAACATACCATGAGAAGAACTGAACACCCCATAAGGCAGGGGGACTGAACATACCATGAGAAGAACTGAACACCCCATAAGGCAGGGGGACTGAACATACCATGAGAAGAACTGAACACCCCATAAGGCAGGGGGATTGAACATACCATGAGAAGAACTGAACACCCCATAAGGCAGGGGGACTGAACATACCATGAGAAGAACTGAACACCCCATAAGGCAGGGGGACTGAACATACCATGAGAAGAGCGGAACACCCCATAAGGACTGAACACCCACGGGGGGGGATTGAACACATCATGAGAAGAACTGAACACCCCATAAGGAGGACTGAACACTTCATAAGGAGGACTGAACACTTCATAAGGAGGACTGAACACTTCATAAGGAGGACTGAACACTTCATATGGACTGACCATCTCTCAAGTACAAATAACCAACTCACAAGAGAGGACTGAACACCCCATAAAGTTAGAATTGAAAGCTCCCATGAAGAATATTCAATGAACGCCCCATAATGGGGGAGGGGTTGAACACCCCACAAGGGAAGGTACAACAACTCCACACGGAGAAAACGAACGCATCGAGAGAAGGCAGCGAACACCCTATATACGAGAGACGAAACACGCCACACACACACACACACACACACACACACACGAGGAGGATTAAAACACCCTATGAGGGAGACGAGGAGGGGTTGAATACCTCACGACGGGGTCGTACACCACTCACTCATGATCACAAGGGTGGATCGGCAGGTCAACAAGACGGACTCTCCACCGAGGTATGAACTTTTTACTTGCCTTCCTGGAAATAATTCAGCAACATTAGTCCTCGTCTGCTTCAGATCTGCACGAATGTCTGATATCACGTCTCTTTCATCCCCCGTAATACAGCGTGATTCTGAGGGACGCGCGTGCGTGTGCGTGTGCGTGTGTGTATGTGTGCGTGTGCGTGTGTGTGTGTGTGTGTGTGTGTGTGATTACACAGTGAATTACTATATATGTGTGTTATGTGGGGGGGTGGGTGAGGAGGTGGGAATTTTACGCCTGTGTTTGTTGTCCCGCCTCTTAACCTTGCGTATACGTACACAGTCACGGGCCAAAGGCCTGGTACAAGTGCGATGAACCCTCTGGAGCCCCACACACACGCTGCGAGATTTTCGACCGCTAGAACATGGCTGAACATCCAAAGGGGAGGGGGAGGGGGACTGAACACCCCCATGAGAAGAATTGAACACCCCCATAAGGAAGGCTGAACACCCCATAAGGAGGACTGAACACCCACAAGGGGGACTGGACACTCCATGAAAAGAACTGAACACCCCATAAAAAGAACTGAACACCCCATAAGGAGAACTGAACACCCCATAAGGAGAACTGAACACCCCATAAGAAGAACTGAACACCCCATAAGGAGAACTGAACACCCCATAAGAAGAACTGAACACCCCATAAGAAGAACTGAACACCCTATGACTCACAACCACTGGCTTGGTGATGCTATTGTCAGATGATACATATGTGACACCAGTCTGCCTCTTCTTTCCAACAAAGACTCGACCAAACTTTAGATATTTCATTTCTTTTCACTTGAAAAACATTTATGACCGACTGAGGCTAAGTTATCTGACTTAACTTTGAGATTTCATTGATTCACATAAGCCATGGCCTACTAGACAAAATACAAAGAGTAAAGAAAAAAAAAGAGACATTTACAACTGGAAATGGCTAAAGAAAGAGGAAAAAAATATGAAGAAAAGAATACAAGAGAAGAGCCTTTCTGGGTGATGCTTCACGAAAATCATCAATGTGTTTTTGGCGCTGGGTTAAAATTGAATGAACCGTTAAGTTTAATGTTTGTTTACGATAACTCTCAGCAAATCAATGTGATCCTCTCTTATGGTCATACGAACAGTAGAGGCTATTTAAAGGGATCAATTTACATAGGCCATTTACATCTAATTCTACTTTTGTTTAAGGGTTAGGGCTTCAATTTATATAGTTCGGTATATATATATATATATATATATATATATATATATATATATATATATATATATATATATATATATATATTAAAGTGAACTTGCACAAGACTATAATGCACATTGAGACGCTGAAAACAATGGCGCAAGAATGCAACTACATGTTCCATTTTATCCACAAGAGGTAAGGTGTGACGCACTGTTATCTGCTGATAAGACCTGGTTTTGTATATATATATATATATATATATATATATATATATATATATATATATATATATATATATATATATATATATATTTTTTTTTTTTTTTTTTTTTTATACTTTGTCGCTGTCTCCCGCGTTTGCGAGGTAGCGCAAGGAAACAGACGAAAGAAATGGCCCAACCCCCCCCCCCATACACATGTACATACACACGTCCAGACACGCAAATATACATACCTACACAGCTTTCCATGGTTTACCCCAGACGCTTCACATGCCTTGCTTCAATCCACTGACAGCACGTCAACCCCTGTATACCACATGACTCCAATTCACTCTATTTCTTGCCCTCCTTTCACCCTCCTGCATGTTCAGGCCCCGATCACACAAAATCTTTTTCACTCCATCTTTCCACCTCCAATTTGGTCTCCCTCTTCTCCTCGTTCCCTCCACCTCCGACACATATATCCTCTTGGTCAATCTCTCCTCACTCATTCTCTCCATGTGCCCAAACCATTTCAAAACACCCTCTTCTGCTCTCTCGACCACGCTCTTTTTATTTCCACACATCTCTCTTACCCTTACGTTACTTACTCGATCAAACCACCTCACACCACACATTGTCCTCAAACATCTCATTTCCAGCACATCCATCCTCCTGCGCACATCTCTATCCATAGCCCACGCCTCGCAACCATACAGCATTGTTGGAACCACTATTCCCTCAAACATACCCATTTTTGCTTTCCGAGATAATGTTCTCGACTTCCACACATTTTTCAAGGCTCCCAAAATTTTCGCCCCCTCCCCCACCCTATGATCCACTTCCGCTTCCATGGTTCCATCCGCTGACAGATCCACTCCCAGATATCTAAAACACTTCACTTCCTCCAGTTTTTCTCCATTCAAACTCACCTCCCAATTGACTTGACCCTCAACCCTACTGTACCTAATAACCTTGCTCTTATTCACATTTACTCTCAACTTTCTTCTTCCACACACTTTACCAAACTCAGTCACCAGCTTCTGCAGTTTCTCACATGAATCAGCCACCAGCGCTGTATCATCAGCGAACAACAATTGACTCACTTCCCAAGCTCTCTCATCCCCAACAGACTTCATACTTGCCCCTCTTTCCAGGACTCTTGCATTTACCTCCTTTACAACCCCATCCATAAACAAATTAAACAACCATGGAGACATCACACACCCCTGCCGCAAACCTACATTCACTGAGAACCAATCACTTTCCTCTCTTCCTACACGTACACATGCCTTACATCCTCGATAAAAACTTTTCACTGCTTCTAACAACTTGCCTCCCACACCATATATTCTTAATACCTTCCACAGAGCATCTCTATCAACTCTATCATATGCCTTCTCCAGATCCATAAATGCTACATACAAATCCATTTGCTTTTCTAAGTATTTCTCACATACATTCTTCAAAGCAAACACCTGATCCACACATCCTCTACCACTTCTGAAACCGCACTGCTCTTCCCCAATCTGATGCTCTGTACATGCCTTCACCCTCTCAATCAATACCCTCCCATATAATTTACCAGGAATACTCAACAAACTTATACCTCTGTAATTTGAGCACTCACTCTTATCCCCTTTGCCTTTGTACAATGGCACTATGCACGCATTCCGCCAATCCTCAGGCACCTCACCATGAGTCATACATACATTAAATAACCTTACCAACCAGTCAACAATACAGTCACCCCCTTTCTTAATAAATTCCACTGCAATACCATCCAAACCTGCTGCCTTGCCGGCTTTCATCTTCCGCAAAGCTTTTACTACCTCTTCTCTGTTTACCAAATCATTTTCCCTAACCCTCTCACTTTGTACACCACCTCGACCAAAACACCCTATATCTGCCACTCTGTCATCAGACACATTTTTTTTTGGGGGGGAGGATCATCATTGCCTCCGTCTTACTCACGTGCGTATATCAACTCGAGTCTCCTCCTCTTTCAGCATGTGAGTAAGTATATGAGTTCGACCTATACTTTTATACTTTCAGCATGTAAGTATATGAGTTCGACCTATACTTTTATACTTTCAGCATGTAAGTATATGAGTTCGACCTATACTTTTATACTTTCAGCATGTAAGTATATGAGTTCGACCTATACTTTTATACTTTCAGCATGTAAGTATATGAGTTCGACCTATACTTTTATACTTTCAGCATGTAAGTATATGAGTTCGACCTATACTTTTATACTTTCAGCATGTAAATATATGAGTTCGACCTATACTTTTATACTTTCATATATTTCTTTCATTCCGCCGTGTACGGAGTTAATCGCACAACGCCTTTGTTATCCTCCTAAGAGAGGATCCAATCTCGTTACGCTGGCTTTCAATCAAGGGATCTGGCAGTCAGAGTTATTATAACTCACATGCGTATGTCAAAGGTCGATCGCAAGACCCTGCGTGGACATAATGATCTCTATTCCTCGAGGGCTTTTCCTTGTGCTTTATAATTGGGTACAGAAGGATATAAGAGATCTCTGCTGAAGGCCATTAATTCTACTCAGCTACAGATGGATCAGCACCTCTTCATCAAATATGCTCTCCTAGGTATCCAATCAGCACCTCTTCATCACATATGCTCTCCTAGGCATCCAGAGCTTATGGTATGGGTTCTCTAGTGGTCGTTAAGACCCAGATGACAGACCAGGTATTTTCCTACCTGGAGAAACCGGACTGTTACTCCAAACGTTCCCTTTGGGTAATTTCAATCTACCAGAACCATTACTCCACACGTTTCTTCCAAGTAATTGCAATCCTCTAAAAACCATTACTCCAGACGTTCTTTTAGGTATTTTAAGCCATGAGAACAATTACTCCAGACGTTCTATCAGGGAATGTCACTCCCCCAGAACCAGTGTTCCAGCCGTTCCCATAAGTAATTTCAATCCATGAGAACAATTACTCCAGGTCTTGGATAATTCCAATCTGTCAATGTCCACGATTTCACCCCAGTGTTTACCTAGAATCCTACGAGAGTCACATCAGCATCTGCCTACATAAGCAAAATGGCAACCCCAGTTTCATGTACTAACATTATATGACACAGTGCATGCAAATGTCCAAACAGAAGAGGTGATAGCACATCCCCCTGCCTGACTGATCCCATTACTGATCCTCTTCCAGTATCATCACTACTGCGTTTGCAGGTGTCGTATGTGTCATTCTAATGCCATGATACCCTGGTCTTTTCTTTCCGATTTTCTGACCGTGTTTGGTTCATGAAGGCTATCAAACGCAGTCTAATGATGCAGTGTGTATATATATATATATATATATATATATATATATATATATATATATATATATATATATATACTATCCCTGGGGATAGGGGAGAAAGAATACTTCTCACGTATTCCCTGCGTGTCGTAGAAGGCGACTAAAAGGGAAGGGAGCGGGGGGCTGGAAATCCTCCCCTCTCGTTTTTAATTTTCCAAAAGAAGGAACATAGAAGGGGGCCAAGTGAGGATATTCCCTCAAAGGCTCAGTCCTCTGTTCTTAACGCTACCTCGCTAACGCGGGAAATGGCGAATAGTATGAAAAAAAAAAAAAACAAATATATATATATATATATATATATATATATATATATATATATATATATATATATATATATATATATATTATTCATTTTCTATCATACTTAATCGCTGTTTCCCGGGTCAGCGAGGTAGCGCCAGGAAACAAGCGAAGAATGGCCCATCCACTCATATACATACATAAATACATATTCACCCATACACGTACACATACATACATATAATACACAGACATATACATATATACATATACTGCCTATTCATACTTGCTTGCCTTCATCCATTCCTGTCGCTACCGCAACCCACAGGAAATAGCATTCCCCCCCCCCCCCCCCCCATCCCTTTCAGCGAGGTAATATACATATATACACACAAACAACAATGGCCACTGGGTCATTTCGAGGCTGTTCGTGATGGTGGAAGACATCGAAGTGACGGACTTAACCACTATCATTCCCCCACTCTTGAGACCCACGTACTTATCCTAGCAATGTTAATCAACATTCCGGTACCTCAATCATGGGGGCTGCATGAGGAATGAGTGCGAGGGGTCGCGTCATAATAACACGCGTGGGTGGCAGGAGAGCCGGGGAAACTCCCCGAGGGGCCACCGATGAACGATGGACCCACACACACACCCACACACACACACACCTGGAGGGCGACAACCGATTATATGGCATGTTCTTCGAATGGGTCGCGTACCTCTGAACCTACACACACACACACACACACACACACACACACCGCGCGTGCTGTTACCAAGATCATGCAAGGACGAAACTTAAAGTCCACCACACACACACACACACACACACACACACACACACACCCACACACACCCACACACACAACTGGAGGGCGACAACCGATTATATGGCATGTTCTTCGAATGGGTCGCGTACCTCTGAACCTACACACACACACACCGCGCGTGCTGTTACCAAGATCATGCAAGGACGAAACTTAAAGTCCACCACACACACACACACACACACACACACACACACACACACACACATAGACGATCGAACTTGACTGCCATTCATTGTGATTGTGCAATAAGTGGCTATGGCCGCACACTAACAAGGAGACAGCATACTCTTCAGTTTGCGCGCGCGCTCTTGTGTGTGTGTGTGTGTGTGTGTGTGTGTGCCACAGTTACACCACAGGAGAGCTGGAAACAGCGGAGCCAAAGGAAGTGAAACAAAGAAAGCTGTGGATGAAAGAGAGATACAAGACCCAAGCATTCTCAATGGAACCCATCCGTAGGAGGTGGTAATATATGGGTGTGGTTAAACATACGATCTGAGTGACAGTACGATATTAAACATACGACTCCAGATCAAGTAACTGTAATCTGTAATGATAAAGCCAGGTGTAAATATAAACACACACACACACACACACACACACACACACACAGACACACACATACACACAGACACACACACACGCACATCTACTGGGTTATCCCATGAATTATCAATTTGCGTTCTTCCCCCCCACACCTGCGTCCACTCTCGAAACACCTGTCTGTTGTTGTGTTGCTTCATCCATCCATCCCGCAGGGTGTTGCAGGCCTTCATAACACCATGTGCTCCTGCTCCTCCTCCCCCACCACCACCTCCTGACTTGTCGCTATTGATCGCTTCCAATTCTAATCCCTCAATTTCCCTTCAGGTTTTTCATCCACGGCGCTTAACCTAGCTACCCTACCCAACGCTGTTGTTCTTTGTGAACGTCACTCCTACCTTCCCAAAGCGATTGAGGGAGGAGCCGCCTCCGTACATGTGCGGTGAACGTAGGCCTAAAGAAAGAAAAAAACTCGTGCGTGTGCCCTAGTGCGCACGCGCCGGCCTAGGACTGTGTTGCTCCTCTGCTGGTACGAGACTGGACGCTGATGGTGGCGTATTCGTTGTCACGAGCGCGCGCGCGCGCCGTCGCTGCCGCCGCCAGGCATGAACTGCGCAATCGTCCAGACTGACGACACAGTATCCGACACCGTCCGATACTCTTACAGTCGTCTGCGCAAAAACCTTTTCGATCCCGACGTACGCACGCGCGATCGCACAGTCGCATGCTGACTGTCCGTCATGCCTGACCCGCTTTGGGAAGGGCCATTGCTGACGGGGGTCGAAGATGTTCCCACCTGGTGGATGGCGGGATAAATAACATGTGACCAGAGAATATGGACGATGGCCAGACATTCCGTCTTCATTCTATCCTTTCGTAGCGACGATCACTGCGAGTAAGAAAGAAAACTCAGGTGGGAATCACCGTCACTACGGGAAGACCAAAAATGGGAGAGACGCGTTCTTATAACGCGTGGCGTTCAACCGCACGAAGTAGAGGACCAGTGGGATAACGTGTTACAGAACTCATGGGTTTGAAATGCACGTGGAAGGCCAATGGGGAGACGCGTTTCATTATAACGCGTGGAGGTCAACCACGCGACCTAGACCAATGGGAAGACATCTTATATATATATATATATGTATATATATATATATATATATATATATATATATATATATATATATATATATATATATATATCCCTGGGGATAGGGGAGAAAGAATACTTCCCACGTATTCTCTGCGTGTCGTAGAAGGCGACTAAAAGGGGAGGGAGCGGGGGGCTGGAAATCCTCCCCTCTCAATTTTTTTTAATTTTCCAAAAGAAGGAACAGAGAAGGGGGCCAGGTGAGGATATTCCCTCAGTGGCCCAGTTCTCTGTTCTTAACGCTACCTCGCTAACGCGGGAAATGGCGAATAGTTTGAAAAAAAAAAAAAAAAAAAATATATATATATATATATATATATATATATATATATATATATATATATATATATATATATATACCTCAGGCGTTGAATTAGACAAGGACGACAAATGGAAAGACGCCTTTCAACCTTAATAGCTAAACTTTACGGAGCCAGCCAATAAAGAGAGCGTCTTACGAACCCCGGCGAGCCGAACTGCATGGAAAAGTAACTCTTCCCAGAGTGTTTCGCCTCGTTTCAGTGGACGTTGAAAACACGCCAATACTCTCGGTGGTACGTAAGGGGGGGAGGGAGAAAGGGGGAGGGGGGGGACAGTCGTTCGGGTGGCTGTGTGTTTACGTTTCAATTATACGTTACGTCACGTCCAGATTTTTTTTAACCCAGCCTCGTCAGTACCGAACTGGCAGGGAGGGGGGGGGGGTGTCTTACCACTGTGGTGGGTGTTACGTCACGCGCGAGAATCGTGGAGTACAACACAGCACAAATGAGCAGGTACAAAAAGGTACAAACCCATTATCACTGAGGCGGTAGGGTGCGGTCCTTGGGTACAACTGTACTACATATATACAAATATATATATTTATATATATATATATATATATATATATATATATATATATATATATATATATATATATATATATACCTTGAGGACAACGGTACGATCCCTGAGAACGACGGTACGACCCTAGGGTACGACAGCCTAGCTGGCCTTCCTGCACAGGGGGTCGTACCGTCGCAAACGTGCTTCAGGGTCCCCCTACGTAGGATCGTGTGTATATCGTACCCTGTGGCCTTGCGCCCGGGGGGTCGGGACGAACGTAGCGTCGCTGCGAGGAGCGCCCAGGGTCGCAAGGCAGGATCGTATGTATCGTAACACCGTCCACGCGTCGCAGGTGCCGAACAGTGCTTAGACTGACTGACGTAAGACTGACTGACAAACTTACCTGAGGGTCAATCATGAAGGTTTTCCAAGTCGATGCAACAGTGACTTACGTCCGGGCACAGACGTTCTTGTACTACTTCACTGTAAGTCTCCTACAAAGCAATAATTACCACACTTTTCTTTTTTCACCGTAGCCACAAACAACAGCTGGTCGACTCGTCCCTCTATCTCAGAACGTAATCACAACACCCATGCGCAAACAGAGGTGTAGAGAGTCAATACACAGAACACTTGTACAACAAAGGCCCTATTGGCTCATGGCGAAGTTCACTGCCAATTAATGTTATGGTACGCAGTACACTTGCGCGCTCTTCTGTTTCATCATCGGCGAGATCGAAACAACACTTGCCAGCTCCGTGGAGGGGTTAGTGGAGAGGCGCGAGGGACGAAACATTTGAAAAACAAGGACCCTTATCGGCTCGTGGCGAGGCCCACTGCCAAACAGTGTTGCAGGGCGCTTGTGTTCCACCGGTGGCGGTGTCAACCCGGAGTGGCAACACCAGACAGAAACACTAGACGCTGTGAGTGCTAGCCAGCGCCACCTTTGGGGTAATGTAGGTCACTAGTCTCAGCTAGCGAGCTGGGCGATGATGAGGGTCTAGTGGTGGTGGGGGTGGAGTGGTGTGGTGTGGTGTGTGTGTGTGTGTGTGTGTGTGGTAGTCAGGTGAGACATTGATATGGGCGGAACCCGTCATGCTGGACTGGAAGGAACGCCATATTCCTTGGTCATGTGTACTCACAATTTCCATAAGGCCTGTTAAATACACTTATAAAATTCTAGCAGTAGTAGTAGTAGTAGTAGCAGTGGTACAAGTGATAGTAGTAGTAGTAGTAGTAGTAGTAGTAGTAGTAGTAGTAGTAGTGATAGTAGTAGTAGTAATGGCTGTAGTACACTTATGAGCAGTACAAGTATGGGTAGTACAGAGCTTATGAATCTGATGAAATGGTTCATACTTTATACACAGATATTGAGAAACGACTTTAATTATTTACACACACACATTATATATATATATATATATATATATATATATATATATATATATATATATATATATATATATATATATATATATAACCTAATTATGATATCTATAAGAATAAGAATATTCATCAGATACATCTGATGAAAATATCGTGCGTGTTTCGTGACAAATCGAAGTATTCGTGTTACCTCTGCCGTCAACAGAGGGCGCATTCGAAGGTATACGAACGGACAGTATTTCCGTCACAGACGACGGTGGCGTTACTAACGGCGTTACTAACGGCGTTATTAACGACGTTATTAACTCGTCTAGACAGCCTGACCCACAGGCGACGGTGGCGTTATTGACTGCAGTAGAAGTGTGTTTGTGTAGCATACATGACGTTACTACCAGAAAGTCTCTCTCTCTCTCTCTCTCTCTCTCTCTCTCTCTCTCTCTCTCTCTCTCTCTCTCTCTCTCTCTCTCTCTCTCTCACACACACACACACACAAATGGCATAGGCTTTTGTGTGTATGTGCGTGCGTGTGTGTGTGTGTATGTGTGGAATATATACATATATACAAGGTAAGTACACAGGAGACGAGGTGTGTGTGTGTGTGTGTGTGTGTGGGAGGGGGGGTAACACGAGTGCAAAACTCCCTCCACGTAACACACAGACAGAGTCGTCACACAGCGACTGCGTTACGAACGGGACGAGAAGGTCTGGCCGTCACAGGGAACACGAAACCACAGTTGGTCACTACCCTCAACAAGAACAAGGGGTGGAGGAGGAGGAGTACATGGGAAGAAGAGGACACACATAACAGGAGACCCCGATGGTCCATGACCCGGTTATCTGAGTGCTGACCGTCAACCTAAACACGTTTAGGAACAGGAGAGTAAAAAGCAGGAGGCACCTCACCCTCCACCTCTCCCTCTGGCTCAACTCCCGGCGGGAATAGCAGATAAGAAGACACACCATGGAATATATAGAGAGAGATAACATACTGCCATGGAAATTCTACAGGGTACTGCAGCACCCGGGGACTGCTATCCTGGACAAGACAGAGCCGAGGTGACACTCCTAGAAAGAAAATCATTTACTGACAGTCACTTGGCATGTACCACAGCTACAGGGAGAATATTCTCATATTCGGGCACTCTTCAGCTGAGGAGAAAAAGAGAAAAAAGAAAAAACTTCGACCACTGTTGCAATCAAATCTTCCATTCCCCTTAGTATGGCTGATGCTGGCCACTGTTTCTGGACACTGAATCTTTGCCCAATGCGAAGACATTTTTGCATCTTATGTTGTCTAAATTACGTACTTAACCTTTTGACAGCTTTAATCAGATCTGAGAGTCTGTAGTTTTTGTTTTATGGAGAATAATGTTAATGCCTCTGAGTCTTTCCTCGTCACGCTTATATGCTGAGGGAATGGATTGGTTTCTCTGCTCTTCTTTGGATTCTGTCCAGTTTTTCTCTTCACCTCTGACCAGATCTGGTGGTCAGGTTAGGACAGAGATTTCCAAGCGAGGTCTATGAAACCTACCATCATCTTACCTACCATCGTACCATCCTGTTACCTACTCTTCCGTTACCCACCATCTTACCATGCTGTTACCAACCATCCTACCATCCTGTTACCTACCATCCTACCATCCTATTAATTTGTCTAAATTCCCAATGAACTTTCAAGCAGTCTTCCTTTGACTGGGCCAAATTTCTTTGAAGTCCTCGCCACCGGTAAATGTTTCCGAAATTCGTCTCCCCCGGCCGTTGATGCAGAGGCTCAAAAAAAAAGTTCGGGTTCCCCCAGAGACGGAATGACGTATCCCTGAGGCACCCCACTTGTCACGTGAAGCCAGCCCGGACGCTTCCCCATTCAATATCACGCGCTGATTCACCCCCCCCCCCCCCCCCCGCTTCCCAACTCCCCGCCCCATGAGGAACCGGTTCGCCAACCGACCCCGTAGATTCCAACTCCTTTTGCCATGCGCTGTTAAACCCTGCTAAGCAAATTTGTGTGTGATTCTTTGGTCGTTACTCTACTCGATGGAAGTGCCAAGTACATAACATCAGAGGGTGTTACTGTGTGTGTGTGTGTGTGTGTGTGTGTGTGTGTGTGTGTGTGTGTGTGTGTGTGTGTGTGTGTGTCTACACGGAACTACAAATCCTTCAATGATAACAATGTTCAATGTCTCCTCAATTCCTTGTGTGTGTGTGTGTGTGTGTGTGTGTGTGTGTGTGTGTGTGTGTGTGTGTGCCTCTTATGTGTCTCCGTTTATGTGACAAGACTATTGGTGACAATCGTCTGGAGGAATTCGATCGCCTCGTGTTAATATTTAAAGCGCACATGAATGTACCCACACGCAGGTGGCACTCAGGCCCTGATGAAGCCCATCTCATTGCCGCCATCTCTCTCTCTCTCTCTCTCTCTCTCTCTCTCTCTCTCTCTCTGTATATATATATATATATATATATATATATATATATATATATATATATATATATATATATATATATTCTTTCTTTCTTTTAAACTATTCGCCATTTCCCGCGTTAGCGAGGTAGCGTTAAGAACAGAGGACTGGGCCTTTGTGGAATCCTCACCTGGCTCCCCCTCTGTTCCTTCTTTTGGAAAATTAAAAAAAAAAAAACGAGAGGGGATGATTTCCAGCCTCCCGCTCCCTCCCCTTTTAGTCGCCTTCTACGACACGCAGGGAATACGTGGGAAGTATTCTTAATCCCCTTTCCCCAGGGATAATATATATATATTCATACATATTCAACATTTCCCGCGGCAGCGAGGTAGCGTTAAGAACAGAGGACTGGGCCTTTGAGGGAATATCCTCACCTGGCCCCCTTCTCTGTTCCTTCTTTTGGAAAATTAAAGAAAAAAAAAAAAAACGAGAGGGGAGGATTTCCAGCCCCCCGCTAACTCCCCTTTTAGTCACCTTCTACGACACGCGGGGAATACTTGGGAAGTATTCTTTCTCCCCTATCCCCAGGGATATATATATATATATATATATATATATATATATATATATATATATATATATATATATATATTTTTTTTTTTTTTTTTTTTTTTATACTTTGTCGCTGTCTCCCGCGTTTGCGAGGTAGCGCAAGGAAACAGACGAAAGAAATGGCCCAACCCTCCCCATACACATGTACATACACACGTCCACACACGCAAATATACATACCTACACAGCTTTCCATGGTTTACCCCGGACGCTTCACATGCCTTGATTCAATCCACTGACAGCACGTCAACCCCTGTATACCACATCGCTCCAATTCACTCTATTCCTTGCCCTCCTTTCACCCTCCTGCATGTTCAGGCCCCGATCACACAAAATCCTTTTCACTCCATCTTTCCACCTCCAATTTGGTCTCCCTCTTCTCCTCGTTCCCTCCACCTCCGACACATATATCCTCTTGGTCAATCTTTCCTCACTCATTCTCTCCATGTGCCCAAACCATTTCAAAACACCCTCTTCTGCTCTCTCAACCACGCTCTTTTTATTTCCACACATCTCTCTTACCCTTACGTTACTTACTCGATCAAACCACCTCACACCACACATTGTCCTCAAACATCTCATTTCCAGCACATCCATCCTCCTGCGCACAACTCTATCCATAGCCCACGCCTCGCAACCATACAACATTGTTGGAACTACTATTCCTTCAAACATACCCATTTTTGCTTTCCGGGATAATGTTCTCGACTTCCACACATTTTTCAAGGCTCCCAAAATTTTCGCCCCCTCCCCCACCCTATGATCCACTTCCGCTTCCATGGTTCCATCCGCTGACAGATCCACTCCCAGATATCTAAAACACTTCACTTCCTCCAGCTTTTCTCCATTCAAACTCACCTCCCAATTGACTTGACCCTCAACCCTACTGTACCTAATAACCTTGCTCTTATTCACATTTACTCTTAACTTTCTTCTTCCACACACTTTACCAAACTCCGTCACCAGCTTCTGCAGTTTCTCACATGAATCCGCCACCAGCGCTGTATCATCAGCGAACAACAACTGACTCACTTCCCAAGCTCTCTCATCCCCAACAGACTTCATACTTGCCCCTCTTTCCAAGACTCTTGCATTTACCTCCCTAACAACCCCATCCATAAACAAATTAAACAACCATGGAGACATCACACACCCCTGCCGCAAACCTACATTCACTGAGAACCAATCACTTTCCTCTCTTCCTACACGTACACATGCCTTACATCCTCGATAAAAACTTTTCACTGCTTCTAACAACTTGCCTCCCACACCATATATTCTTAATACCTTCCACAGAGCATCTCTATCAACTCTATCATATGCCTTCTCCAGATCCATAAATGCTACATACAAATCCATTTGCTTTTCTATGTATTTCTCACATACATTCTTCAAAGCAAACACCTGATCCACACATCCTCTACCACTTCTGAAACCACACTGCTCTTCCCCAATCTGATGCTCTGTACATGCCTTCACCCTCTCAATCAATACCCTCCCATATAATTTACCAGGAATACTCAACAAACTTATACCTCTGTAATTTGAGCACTCACTCTTATCCCCTTTGCCTTTGTACAATGGCACTATGCACGCATTCCGCCAATCCTCAGGCACCTCACCATGAGTCATACATACATTAAATAACCTTACCAACCAGTCAACAATACAGTCACCCCCTTTTTTAATAAATTCCACTGCAATACCATTATATATATATATATATATATATATATATATATATATATATATATATATATATATATATATATATATATATACCATTATATATATATATATATATATATATATATATATATATATATATATATATATATATATATATATATATATATATATATATATATATATATAATTACAGAATGGAATACAGCGTCGTCGATCGGGGCTCTTCCTCCACCAGATAAGCCCACATACCATCATCTGCTTCCGCGTGGAGCGCAGCCTGGAAGCTGCAGAAGGCCAATGAAGAGGGGTCTGCTGGGGGCGTTGTGACAAGGTTAGGAAAATATACAGAGGAGGAGGAGGAGGAGGAGGAGGAGGAGCACGCAACCACCCGGCGTGGTCACCAGGCCCACGTCGCTTGCACAGTGGAAGGTGTGGGGACGGCCACCAACTGAATCGCTTCTTCTGTAACACGCGCGACCATCGCTCCTCCACACGCGACGATCGCTCGTCCCAAGCGACGATAGGTCGTTCCACACGCAACGATGGCTCGTTCCACACGCAGCGATCGCTCGTCCAACGCGACGATCGTTCGTCCACACGCAACGATCGCTCGTCCCACGCGGCGATGGCTCGTTCCACACGCAAAGATGGCTCGTTCCACACGCAGCGATCGCTCGTCCCACGCGACGATGGCTCGTTCCACGTGCCGATCGCTCGTCCAACGCAACGATCGGTCGTTCCACGCGACGATGGCTCGTTCCACAAAACGATCGCTTGTCCCACGCGACGATCACACGTTCCACACAACAATCGCTCGTCCCACGCAACGATCGCTCTTTCCACGCAAAATCGCTCTTTCCATGCAACGATCGCTCGTCCCACATGACGATCGCTCGTCCCACGCAACGATCGCTCGTTTCTTTAATTTTGCAAAATAGGAAACAAAGAAGGGGGCCAAGTGAGGATATCCCCGCTTAGGCTCAGTCATCTGTTCTTGACGCTACCTCGGTAACGCGGGAAGTGGCGAGAAATATGCACTTTGTTCGTATATATATATATATATATATATATATATATATATATATATATATATATATATATATATATATATATATATATATATACATATAGCGTGTGTTTCTGTTTATCAAGTTGTTCAGCACATGTAGGCGTTACCACACGTGTGGCATCTGCAAGTGTGTGTGTGTGTGTGTGTGTCTATACACGGAACTACAAATCCTTCACTGATAACAATGTTCAATGTTTCCTCAATTCCTTGTGTGTGTGTGTGTGTGTGTGTGTGTGTGTGAGTGTGTGTGTGTGTGTGTGTGTGTGTGTGTGTGTGTGATTTCTATTTGGGTTACCATCTGTGTGTTCCTGAGAGTTTTACAATCGTGTCGCCCCATCTCTTGAGCCTTGCACGAATGCACCATGTCTTTATCATACCTCTGCACGTATGAACACTCACACACACACACACACACTCTCTCTCTCTCTCTCTCTCTCTCTCTCTCTCTCTCTCTCTCTCTCTCTCTCTCTCTCTCTCTCTCTCTCTCTCTCTCTCACACACACACACACACCTCAGGCTGAGCCGGGCGGCCATTCATCACCCAGGCAAGAGGGTGGGATGAACGAACACCTGGGTGGACCGGGTGCCGTGACCAAGACTCGAACCCATGCTGGCCCGTTCCCCAGGCGAGCCGGCGGTGACTCATGGTCAATAACGCTAACCAACACGCTATGGAGGGTCGCGCGCGTGTGTGTGTGTGTGTGTGTGCATTCAATTTTCCCGTGATAGAAGGCATTCAATTTCCCTGCGACAGAATGCGCTCACTTTCCCCTCGAAATAGAATGCATTTAGCTGTTCATGTGTGTGTGTGTGCGTGTGTGTGGGTGGGGCAGAAAGCGCCCCAGCCATTGCTGAAACCCGGGCCGCGTGGTTCATTCAAATTGCTCTCGTGGGAGAGTTAAGCGTCATTTTGTAGGGAGAGTTAAGCGTAATGTGGGAGAGTTAAGCGTAATGTGGGAGAGTTAAGCGTAATGTGGGAGAGTTAAAGCGTAATGTGGGAGAGTTAAGCGTAATGTGGGAGAGTTAAAGCGTAATGTGGGAGAGTTAAGCGTAATGTGGGAGAGTTAAGCGTAATGTGGGAGAGTGAAAGCGTCAGTTTGTGGGAGAGTTAAAGCGTCAGTTTGTAGGGAGAGAGTTAAAGCGTCAGTCTGTAGGGAGAGAGTGAAAGCGTCAAGTTTGCCCTTTCCAGTATACGCCATAAAAGCCCCAGTGTCAAAAGCCGCCGACGAACATCCCTGGCGCTCCTCGTCTTCAGGAGCCAGAGAGAGGAGGAGCGAGGAAGGCCCCGGCCCGTCGGCTGAGATGTAACGGCGTCGCAGGAACTGGGAGGAGAACACACACGCACACATCGAACTCCCACAGCGGGAGGAGGAGGGGTCGTGCCTCCCCGGGAGAACCCAGAACGAATACGTGCTCTTGCATACGACCCCATCACAGTGGTCTTCTCTGGATCTGACTTGTAGTACGGGAACACATACAAGGAACTCTTTTGGAAGGTTTATATACATAATATATATATATATATATATATATATATATATATATATATATATATATATATATATATATATATATACATATCATCTCTGGCGTTAGGGGAGAAAGAAGACTTCCTACATATTCCCTGCGTGTCGTAGAATGCGATTTAAAGGGGCGGGAGCGGGAGGCTGGAAGTCCTCCCCTCCAGTTTTCAATTTTCCAGATGAAGGAAAAGAGAAGTAAAGAGCCCAAGTGATGATTCCCCTCCCCCCTTCCCCTCCACCTCAGTCCTCGGTTCTTGACGCTACGGCGCTAACGCGGGAAATGGCGAATATGTACTAAAAAAAAAAAGTATATATACGAAGGAAGAAATGTAGATGCTCTCTGAGTGTCTGCGAGGGAGCGAGACACAATACCTACCTACCTGCCTATCTACCTACCTACCTATCTACCTACCCGTCTACCTCCCTGTCTACCCACCTATCTACCAACCCGTCTACCTCCCTGTCTACCCACCTATTTACCAACCCGTCTACCTCCATGTCTATCCAGCTATCTACCTACCCGCCACAGTGGCGGGGCTGGCGCGTAGCACTCACCGCACGCACCTCTAGCCTAACGAGGAGGGACTACTTTCAGCTTCCCACCTGCGCAATATAACTACACATTCCTTTTTTTTTTTCTTCATCATCTGGGACTGATGTACACCACATGCCACTTACCCTTTGATCTGTTTTTTTCATAATCAACGGAGATGGCACGGGCAACTGAGGCCCTAATCAAGTCCATCTCACTAACGATATATATATATATATATATATATATATATATATATATATATATATATATATATATATATATATTGGAAAGGATCACAATTTTGCAAGTGATGAAGATATTCCTACGAGTCCACGGGGAGAGTGAAACACGAAAAGTTCCCAAGTGCACTTTCGTGTAATAATCACATCATCAGAGGAGACACAAGAGAGAAATATAACAGTCAGTTGATATACATCGAAGAGACGAAGCTAGGACGCCATTTGGTAAACATGTGATTGTCCAAAACATGTTTACCAAATGTATATATATATATATATATATATATATATATATATATATATATATATATATATATATATCATACAAGCCTCCAACAGCCAGGATCGAGCCCTGGATCCCTGCGTAGTGAGCGGGAACGCTGATACCAGGATATGATCGCCTCTAATAGATCCCCGTTGCTCACGAACGTTGGACGAAGCGTATTCGATTACAGAGTACTCGAGTGGTCATTTCCCTGTGAGAGCCGATCGTAGCCTAGCCAGGGTCCCGGGTTCGATCCTGGCTGTTGGAGGTTTGTATGTTCTATGAAGGTTCGCGTTCATATGCACTTTGTTCGTATGTGTGTGTATATATATATATATGTATATATATATATATATATATATATATATATATATATATATATATATATATATATATATATATATATATCTTACCCTGAGGCAGGTAGCTATTCATCGACAATCTCTTAACCGTGGATGAAGAGCTGGGTTGAGTGTAGACCGACTAACCTCAACCAGGGTTCGACCTTACGCGATCGAGAGCCAGGGGAGGGGCGGGCCCGGTGACGCTAACAGCTACACCACGGAGGCTGTTCCCTGCATGTTGCTTATTCTTCCCGGCAGAATTCTGAAGAGTCGCTCCTCCCTCCTGGGTTGCTGGCCTTTTGTCATATCCATGTACGTATCTTCGATACGTTCCATGGTATTGTGCAAGACTTGGGGAAATCCTGTACTCTTCCCTGTTGAGAGCCTTTCAGGTGTTTATACATTTTTCCCTTCCACTTCAAATTTGTTGCCATGTGTAGATTATCGTGTATATATTCTCTCTCTCTCTCTCTCTCTCTCTCTCTCTCTCTCTCTCTCTCTCTCTCTCTCTCTCTCTCTCTCTCTTTCCGGGTCGTATAAATGTGGTCCTCCCAGCCGTTCGCGGTCATTCATCTCTTCCATCCGCCTCGATGCTGCTCGTGAAGCGTTTCTGAATTCTCTCTGATGTTTACTGCTATTTCTTTCCCTGGCGATCACACAGCTCGGTAATATTCAATTTTGCTTCTTATATACACGATGATGATGTGATCATTACACGAAAGGGCACTTGGGAACTTACCGTGTTTCGTATCCCGTGGACTCATAGGAACATATTGAACATGTTCATTAATAAGTTTCTAGTCTCTTTTGGTGATGGTTCTCAGAATCATACCACCCATCTCTTGCCTGAATGGAGTTATCTTCTCAATATGTTCTCCAAACTCCAATTTCTCATTCATGATGACGTCCAAATCTCTTAGTCGCAATCTCTACGGTGCCTTAATATGGTACCATCAATACAGTCTTCCTTGCTCCCTGATAAATCTGCTCAAATTTGCCTTCGTTAGATTCCATCAGGTTCACCTCTGTCACCTTCGCCCCTCCTTTTGATCAGTTACTACTGATCCAGTCATTTTACTCACCTTCTGTCATTTCTGGTGAGATTTTCTTAGACTTCGCTGTCGAAATGTGATACCATTACTTGTACACCAAGGGTTCGAATCCCGCCCTTGGTGTACTGATATAATGACTGGTGCTACTACTGTGCCTTGCGGTACACCAGACAGCACATCTTTCCCCCTTTTCCTCCTGATGATTGTGACTATTTACAGTTGGGCGCTGCAGATTGTCCTCTGTTGGTTGCCGCTGGTAACTGGCTTCTCTTGACTGCTGTGGGAATGGTCGTCGACTGGTTGTTGTGGAAATTGGCCCCTGGTGGTCGCGACTGTATCTAGCTACGGATGGCTGATGACGTAACTAGCCTCCTTTAGTTGCTCTGGTGATTGGTTTCTGATGGCTGCTTCGGTAACTGGCTTCTGTTGGCTCCTTCCTGTAGTAACAAGTTTCTGATGGCTGCTTCGGTAACTGGCTTCTGTTGGCTCCTGCAGTAACAAGTTTCTGTTGGCCACTTTGTAATTGACCTCTGGATATATCTACCTGGTTTCCTTCTACTACTACTACTACTACTACTGCAACTATTAGATAACCTTTGCTAACAGCTACTAGTCTACTACCTGGCTTGAGTACCAGCCAGCTACCTAGTTGGTACGTGGGCCCTGGTGACGGCACCTACCCGGCTTCTAGTCCGTGTCACTACCTGGTCGTAGTACTAGTTCCCTGGGGTTTAGTTCCACCGACGACCAGGGGCGTTCAGGCCCTCGACGTCAAGTTATCACCACCAGTCCACAGGTCTTGAGCCATCGTCTCCTTCAGGTGTTCGAGCTAATCCCCAAAGACCATACACTCTCTCACTGGACACACGACCTTTTGCTTTGTGAGTCTAACTTCTTTCTCTCTTCTTCCAGCTCCAACCAGCACCTGTATGCTTTCCCCATTCTAAGCTGGTACTACCGTACTCCTCCTACCCCTTTACTCTGACCTGACCTCTGGAAGGAAACGGTGTGCTTTCCTTGCGCTCATATAACTCAGGCTGTAAACACCGCCTGGAGCCACGGTAAGTAAGAGAGAGAGAGAGGGAAAAGAAAAAGCACTGGCCTTGTATGCATCCACAAGCAAGATTAAATCTGCATAAATATACACTTGCCCTGACGACAAGGAATGTGTCTTGAAACACTGTATGTTGCATTGCGAAGAGCGGTGTCAGTGCCGTAAAATGCACCTCATTTATGTAACTATACGAACCAAAAAAAAAGAAAAAAAAATGATACGATTTGACAGCTGGTAGTGTTTAATCTTCCTTGAATATGTCAAAAAAAATAGGAATTTCCTTGACGAGTGTTCAGTTCTCCTCTGTTTGATAGTGGCTGAGAATTGTAATAAGACAGGCGGAGGATGTCTTGCTC
Organism: Panulirus ornatus; assembly: GCF_036320965.1. Taxonomy (NCBI): domain Eukaryota; kingdom Metazoa; phylum Arthropoda; class Malacostraca; order Decapoda; family Palinuridae; genus Panulirus; species Panulirus ornatus. The sequence continues at coordinate 15,178,823 of NC_092255.1, forward strand.
TTATCCAAAGCTGATCTTAGACCTGTGCTGAAAATCAAGATATAATAACTATATATATATATATATATATATATATATATATATATATATATATATATATATATATATATATATATAGTGTGTGTGTGTGTGTGTGTGTGTGTGTATAAACATATATAAACATAACCGTTCCTACAGTGTCACGAATATTACTACAGAATAAGACAGACCTTAATAATACACAACAGATCTGTGGGAAGAGGGAAGATATCAGGTAACAACTGCATGTTCAATCTTTCATCCCTCGAGTGATGTAAGATATCAGGTCTCTTTCATCCCTCGAGTAATGTAAGATATCAGGTCGCGACCATTTCGTTGTCTGTTACTCTGCAACTTCACTGTCGAAAACTGGGTTGCATGACGGCAGCGGTGTGACGCGCATGCAAAAGAAAACGCGTGTGAGGGTACATAACCCAAGAAGATTCCATCTTGGTATGATCATTACTGGCGGATGGAAGGGTGTTGTGACTGTCATCAGGGGGCTGGCACTCTAAGGGCAAGGGAAGGTCATAACCTGCTTACGATGCGTGGGTGAACAGCAGTGAGTCTCAAGTGTGACTGCTCTGTACACGAAAATGAAAGGAATTATCACTTGTACTTGGTCCGACGGTAATTAGGGCACCCCTCCCCACCTTGCAAATTAGTAATTAGATGGATAACGTTCGTGGCAAGCGGCGCATATTGTGATATTGTGGTTGAGGGTCCTCACAACCCCTGGACGTGGTGAGCTGTGTATGAGTTATGCTGGTCAATACTCGTAGTCTTGGAGTGTGGTATGATAAACCACTGTCCTTTAATGTGGTCAATACTCGTAGTCTTGGAGTGTGGTATGATAAACCACTGTCCTTTAATGTGGTCAATACTCGTAGTCTTGGAGTGTGGTATGATGAACCACTGTCCCTCAGCGTGTGAGGTGGTATGTTGGAGAAGGCTCGCTCTCCCTCAACGTGCCTTGGCAGGGAGAAGACGGAGTCACACTGTCCCCCACAGGGCGAGTGGTGTGCCGGAGTTCCCATCATTCTCCCTCACTGTGGAGTGTTGGTGAAATGATCCGTCCCTCTGAGGGTGACGCATTGGAGAAAATAATCAAATCTCGCCGCGTCCGAACCGCTGGGTGTCCATCCACACGGCACCAACCCCCTAGCGCGGAATGTTGGCGACACGATCTCCCTCTTCTCCTCACAACCCGCCGCGGTGTGTTGGTGCATAAATTAGCCGCCCCTCACCCCCCAAAAAAAATCTTCGCATCTCTACCTTAAGGCAACATGAGCGTCACTCTTTTCCCACTGAAGACGCCACTTGTAAATCACTCCTAATGGCACACCCCCTCTCCCGTGCAGCTCCAATTTCCTCCAAGGCACGTATTGCTAAGCCACGTAAGAGGTTCCCCATACACGATACCCTGCGTGAACAAGCTGAATTGCCTCGTTAACGTGCCCCATATATTCCCAACAACGCATTAGAACACACTGGTGCTGATATATACGAGCCATTCTGTGGAGACGTTTATAAAAATGTTATGTAAACCTCTCGGTCTCCCAGCAGAGAACGGGAGTCCCTGGTGCCCTTGCGCTGTTGTTCAATAAACGTTTCAGAACGTTTTTTCTTCTCTCTCTCTATTAGGAACGTTGCACGAAGACGTCAGCGAAACGGAACGTTCAAAAACATTTATCTTCGCGATTGTAGTACTATGTTTTAGTACAAAAATACTTTTCGAAGCTTTCATTCTTATCTTGAATTTAGTACCTGTACTTTATGGGCACAATAAACATTCCTAAGCATATATATATATATATATATATATATATATATATATATATATATATATATATATATATATATATATATATATATATATTGTGGACAGAGTGTTTAATAAACTTGAACGCTGGTGATGGTCAGAATTCTGCAAGAGGGCCAGAAGAATGGTGAGAAGGTCACCCTGGTGAGGCGGGCAATGGAACAGCCGGCTGGAGGAATTCTCTCCCTCGCGCCTCTTGGATGAAGGAGAGTCATAGGATCCCCTTGATCACCAGGTCACGCCTCGATGTCTTCTTGTTTGGCGAGGGAAGAAATGAGGTCTCCAATCACTCGCCGGACGATGCCTTGCGGTCTCGAATCACTCGCTGGACGATGCCTTGCGGTCTCCAATCACTCGCTGGACGATGCCTTGCGGTCTCCAATCACTCGCCGGACGATCCCTTGCGGTCTCCAATCACTCGCTGGACGATGCCTTGCGGTCTCCAATCACTCGCTGGACGATGCCTTGCGGTCTCCAATCACTCGCTGGACGATGCCTTGCGGTCTCCAATCACTCGCCGGACGATCCCTTGCGGTCTCCAATCACTCGCTGGACGATGCCTTGCGGTCTCCAATCACTCGCTGGACGATGCCTTGCGGTCTCGAATCACTCGCTGGGCGATCCTTTTGAGGTCTCTAATCACAATCTGGCCAAGGCCTTGAGGTTTCTAATAACTCCCTGGGCGATGGTCGGAGATCTATTCACTCGCAGGATACATCAAGGTCTTTAATCACTCGCTAGACGATGCTTTGAGGTCCGCTCACTCACTGGACGTTGCCACAAGAAGGTCTGCTCTCCATCACGAGGAAGCTTGGGGAAGTATTAAAGTTTGTGTGTCTATAGACATGCTGGAGAAGGTGTCGTACGCACGATGACTAACCCCCATACATGGTTGCCAGTAATTCATCCATTTCCATGGCACGGTACATATGGGTGGCTGTTGGATATATATATATATATATATATATATATATATATATATATATATATATACTATTCGTCATTCCCCGAGTTAGTGACGTAGCGTGAAGAACAGAGGACTGAGCCTTTGAGGGAATATCCTCACTTGCCCCATTCCCTGTTCCTTCTTTTGGAAAATTACAAATGAGAGGGGAGGATTTCCAGCCCCCCGCTCCCTCCACTTTTAGTCGCCATCTACGATACGCAGGGAATACGTGGGAAGTATTCTTTCCTCCCCTACCCCCAGGGGATAATACATATAAATAAGGCCTCCCCAGACGAGCAGCTAGCTGGTGCCCATGTTCCACGAACAACCCGCGGAAGCCGTGTGTGTGACTCCATCCGTTACGGCAGACGGACCTGACGGTGTCGCGAGTGGAGAACCCTCTACCCTAATACTCCTCGAGAGCGTCTTGTGTGCCGGGACGTCATCAAAGTGAACCGTGGCCGGGATGGGGGACGGCGGCACGAGAGAGGACGCTCGACGATGCCGTTATGACACTACAACAATAACAATGACGACGACCTCTGCCGTACTGAGCTCAAGATGCTCTTGTGTGTGTGTGTGTGTGTGTGTGTGTGTGTGTGTGTGTGTAGAGTGTGCTGTACTCGTGGGCTGGAGAGGCTCGTTAGGCGTAGTTCTGAGGCCAACAGTGTACTTCTGGGGCCTTGGGTTGTTACGGTTAGCAAACCCCTCCTCCTCTCCTCCCTTCCTCTCCCCCAGCTTGAGCATGCGAGGATGACCTTCAACCTCTCCCCCAGCTTGAGCAAGCCAGGATGACCTTCAACCTCTCCCCCAGCTTGAGCATGCCAGGATGACCTTCAACCTCTCCCCCAGCTTGAGCATGCGAGGATGACCTTCAACCTCTCCCCCAGCTTGAGCATGCGAGGATGACCTTCAACCTCTCCCCCCAGCTTGAGCAAGCCAGGATGACCTTCAACCTCTCCCCCAGCTTGAGCATGCGAGGATGACCTTCAACCTCTCCCCCCAGCTTGAGCAAGCCAGGATGACCTTCAACCTGTCCCCCCAGCTTAAGCACGCCAGCATGACCTGTTTGAAGGCGCTTGGTACGACGCCCTTGAGCAAGACCCTTCCCCTCCAGCTTGACCCTAGGACGACCCACTTTGAACACAATAATCCCCGTGCGACAACCTCCCCCTCGAGTACGACCGCGCTACGACCCCCCTTTGGTCACGACGGTACGACCCTTCGGTATGCGGTGGCCCGGCCTTAGACCTGGAGGGTCGTTCCGTCAACTTTTCAGAAGTCGTAGCGTCGCGCTCAAAATACTCGTACCGCCACACACACACACACACACACACACACACACACACACACACACACACAGAAACACTTCTGTTCACAGTGGGTGTGGTAGAAGGTAATTTGATATGCAAATCAGACGCGCCACAACCAGGGGAACACAATTTAAGTCACTCCCAGGGATGATCCTTGTTCTTTAAATCCAACGCAGGTATTTTTCTTTTTAATCCATCTGTTAAGAAGTTAACATGTATCAGAAAAATGGACAAAATATATGACGTTACATAACCCACGTTACTGGAACGAACGGATGAGTTAAAAAAAGAAAAGAAAAAGATGATACAAAAAACGCTACTTGTAAAACAAGATGGTAAAAAAAAAACGCTACTTGACGCCACTTAAGTAAAAACACACACCACTCATAACCCACACGTAAGTGAGGACGAAGTAATTTGAATACAGAGTGAGAGAAATGAGACAGTAAAATGAAACTACACATAGGCAAGAAAAAAAATATTACTCGACACCACACAAGTGTAGAAACCAAATCACGCGAAAGTAAACGTCAGTAAAGACCAGATGTATCGAAACCACACGTGAGCAGAGAAGAGAGACTTCTCGAAACCTCTCATAAGTCACAGTCACACCACTGGAAACCTCACATGATAAGTCACAGACAGACCACTGGAAACCACACATAAGTCACAGACAGACCACTGAAAACCACACTAAGTCACAGACAGACCACTGAAAACCACACATAAGTCACAGACAGACCACTGAAAACCACACATAAGTCACAGACAGACCACTGAAAACCACACATAAGTCACAGACAGACCACTGGAAAGCTCTCATAAGTCAGACACCCACAGAACCCGAAAATCACCCACGTAAAAACCCAAATCCCCGACACCATATAAAAGTAGAAGCCACACCACTCGAAACAATAGTACCGTACTACAGACCCGGTCATGCGGGTTGGGCCCCATGCAGGTAGTGAGGGCCTGTATCTTTTTTTTTTTATCATAGGAACGGTAGCCAGCATAACAATAAGGCCGGTCAAGCCAGCAACACCAATTTCCCTGGTTGAGCCAGACCGTCCACTCGTACTTTCCTGGTTGAGCCAGACCGTCCACTCGTACTTTCCTGGTTGAGCCAGACCGTCCACTCGTACTTTCCTGGTTGAGCCAGACCGTCCACTCGTACTTTCCTGGTTGAGCCAGACCGTCCACTCGTCGAATCGTGGCGTTGGAGTGGTCATCAACCCCATCAGGAGAACTGATGGGAGTGTGAGAGTGAGATGTCTGCCTCGCACATGATTCTCTCATTACTGCACCTCACTCTTCTTCTTACCCTATCATTCCTCCTTAATCGATCATCAACTCATCACATTTCGTTTCCGGCACATCCACCCTCTCTCGTACTTTTTTTTCACCCGTAACCCACGCACAGTTTCCGCGCAGCGCCGTCGGGACTGCTCTACCCTCAAATATACCCAATTCTGCAATTTTTCCATACGCGCCTCAGCGTGCGCAGGACCTTAGTAAGTCCCTTCTCGAGCCAGCCTACGCCTTACTTCAGATCTCATGGTTCCGTCGCATACTTCCATGTCCCGTACCGGTCAGAGCAGCCATCCTATCATCTAACACATTCACTCATCCTTCAGAATCCCCACTTCCTCACCTCCACTTCATCTCTGCCTGTTACCCCTTTCCTATTTGTCCCCTTTCACTAATGCTCCCATTTGTTCTCTCGTTCTCTTCACACTACTCACTTCCTTCCAAAACATTCCTTAGTGCCCCATGCCCCTCAGCTATTCCTTCAATATCACCCACTCTTACATTCAAATCACCCCACACTAATACTCGATCCCTCGCATCAAAGTTGCTAACACAAACACGCACACACACACACACACACACACACACACACACACACACACACACACACACACACACATACACCGCGCTTCCAAAAACACTCGCCTCTCTTCGTCACTCCTCTCGCTCCCTGGTGCATAAGCATCCACCTCTCATAGTCTCCGTACATATTTGCTCACATCGGTCTGGGACTCACTTCCTAGTATTCTTTCACACATTCACACAACATTTACTTTCAGTAGAAGTGCCATCCGCTCCAGAGCTCAGCTCTCGCCCTCAACACTCAAGTCCTGACCTCACCGCTAAGACAGACGGAAGCCACTCTTTCCCTTTCCCCTTGAGCTTAGTATCACTCAGAGACAAAACACTCAGGTCCGTTTCCTTAAACATACTATACCTGTCTCTCTCCGTACGTCTCATTCTGGCTACATCCACGCACGCTCCGTCACCACACCCTCAGTCTTCGAAGAGTATGAGCTCTCCTCGCTTGGCCCCTACGTCTGTTGCAACTTCTGGAAACTGAAGCACAAGGGTTTCCAGCTCCCAGTTCCTGGACTCTCTTAGTCGCCTTGTACGACACCCGGGAGATGCGTGGGTAGTATTCTTCCTCCCATACCACCAGCGATGTAGAGTATACACCGCTGGGGGAGGGGGGAGAAGCAATGGTACCTCCGTACTCCTTGCGTGTCGTGGAAGACGACTAAAGGAGGCTGGAGCGCAGGGCTAGAAACACTCACCTTGTACTACAATTTCTAAAGAGATGGACCAGAAGAAGGAGCCAAGCGGGGAGTGC